>NW_026562390.1:9890000-10135000 GCF_027474105.1 Poeciliopsis prolifica | reverse complement strand
ACATTTCTTTAGCTAGACTAAGTTGGCACTATGGAGAAATTGAGACAAAAAATGTGATTTTATGTTATTTAGTGCGTGGAAAGATGGGGTCATAATTAATTGTTATAATCATAGCCATTATCTGTTATGTGTGTTTTAAACACTGGTAAATGGGTGGGGAAGACATCAGTAAATGAGCCCATTGGGCTTGTCATAGATTACTTCATGTGGACCATCAAGTCTCATCAACTTAATTTTACAGTTCCATCATCAATGCCATTGATGCAGTGACAATTAGCCAAAAATACTAAAATCCTCAAAGGAATATCATTGCATGTATCATTAGGATATGTAGCATGTTCCTAGTAGAAAAACACGAACACACACCCTCAAATGCGGTAATGGATAATATAGACAAAAGAACGCCAGCCAACTCTTGTCCCCAGACCTTAACAAATAAACATAAGTTTAAACCACTATTCCCAATACGGCTATATAATCCTCAGTGTAAATGCAATTTACCACCAGGAGCAAATAGTGATGCCAAGTCACTCTGACTCATCAAACTCTAGGCCAAAGTCAGCAGTTAAACCAAGGAAGTGTTTGAGTGGTGTACAGGAAAGTCATAAACTTTGATGAGCCCTCAGCATTTTTGATTTTTTGAAAAGCAGAACCCTCTCAAACACAGGCAGAACAAAAGGTTTCCTACAAAACCTCATGTACATAACAATATGTGAAACCTAAAATTTCTCATCTGTTTTTTGTACAAGAACACATAATTACCTTTGTTTTGTTGAAGAACAAATTTAAAATGGTTGCATTTAGGTTATTGACAATAGTTTCTGGTTACTGTGTCACATTTTTCAATTTCATTTAAAAGTATTTCTTTTACTTTTGAAGTTCCTTTTCAAACTTTTATCATGTTCAGCAGTTGTAGCTCTTGTAATTCCAGGTGACAGCAAAACATTCCCCCTCTGACTAATTTACTTCCTTCTTTGTGTGAAGATAAAAAAAAAGCAAAACATAGGCGATAAAAAAAGTTTATTTCATTATTATTATTATTATTATTATTATTATTATTGTTACATAAACATGATTTCAGCACCTTCATTAACATGAACACTTGTTTTTGAGGAATGGGCCATCGATTCTGAACAACTGACTCACTTTTGCAGATTAACTAGGTTTTGGAGTTTGCACTGTTTTAATAAATGCATAAACAGTTGTGCAAATGTTAATAGTGAAGTGAGTAATGCGAAAAATTGGAAAAAACAAATGTCAGTCCTCAAAGTCTGCATAACTTCTTCACACATTAACTATTTTTAGATTAATGACTGTTAAAAGTAAATCCTTTTTTAAGCAGGACATATGGTGGAAGTGGCTGAATGTGAGATCATTCCTCATGTATATGGTGCTTTCATATTTATTACATTTAATGATTTTAATTTGTTCAAAGCATGTCAGTAGCTCATGCTAAATGATGCTTTACTGCATTTTGGGTCTCCAAGTGTAATATAACGTTTCTTTTTCTCTTTCTGCCATTGTTAATGCTACCAACTTGAGCGTACAGTAACCAATCTGTGCACACAGTGAGAATGAGCTGAGCGCACATATCTATGTGAATGAACGATAATTTGAGGCAGGCATGTTTAAATCTCATACACACTTGCTCAATAGTCTTCTGACACGCACTCTCTTTCAACAATACTATACTGGACCATCTGTCAAACTTGACATCCCTATTTGGCTCTGTGAGAGCATTCACAGCTCAATCTAACAGAGGTGGCCTATCACAAGATACGACAGGTCTGAAGAACGATGCAAAAGAACCAATCGCAACAACGCAGGAGCAGATATTAAGAACCAGAGAAATAGAGGCCCAGATATACCACTCTAGGCAAGATCCCAGATGAAGGTTGTGCAAAGAGGCCCCAAAAGCAATTCAGGATCCCACAGCAGGGTGTTAGAAACTGGTAGGAAAGGAATACATGGAATGCCATAAGAAAGTGACCGGTATATTTCACAAAAACAACTACTCAACCTTGTCTCCAGGATTTCCAGGTTTTGCACTGCACTGATCATATACCCCATGACTGTATGTCATATTGCCCCCATTTTGGGAAGGGTCAAAGTGCTGTTCCTCAGAGTGAGACAACTACTCAATGTGTGATTCAACCTGTTTTCAATTAGGTGCATGCTTGGTTCCCTCTGACCCAATTGCAACTGGCGATATAAAGTGTTGCTACTTTCAGCAGGGAAGAATGAAAAAGCAGAAATGGAACCGATGTAACAGAGCCTTATGAGTTCATCTTTCCATGGAGCTCCATACACAGGTTATATATGCATAGGTATTAATAAATTTCAGCTAAATATAATGATCTGATCTTGAATAACATCAAGATAAAATTATTTTAAGCAACATAGAATGAATAAAGAGTTTCGTTATATATGCAGTGAAATCATCATCATCTTCAGGTATTTTTTCCATGGCTATCAGCTATTGAGAGTTCGCTGTGGGGGGCTCCATGTATTCAACATTTGCTTAAAAACAATCTACATTTGTCAGACTGCAAAGATTACCTGTGCAAAGACCTCTTCAGATCATCAAACAGATTGTGAATTGTATTCAGGTCTACTGTAAGCTCTGGCTGGGCCACTGTAAAACTGTAATCTGGTCAAGTCATTCTTTGGTTATTTTTAATGAATGTGCCAGTGCTAGGCAGAGTTATGACATTTCTCTTCATCTTCAGTTTTGTTAGCAGATGGTTTTATCCCCAACAGTTTTTAGAACAGTTCGTAATTCTCGTAAAATTGACAAGCCCCCCCTTCAGGCTCTAGAAAACCAGTTTCGAAGCACGATACTTTTACAAACATGCTTTTCTGTAGGTGTAGAGTTCTTTGGTAATGTGCATACCTTTTGCAAAAAGAATAAACTAACTCACAGGACCAAAACATATTTCAGAGACTTCAAAAGGAGTGTAGCAAAATCTTTGGACTTGGCTGTATTTCTTCACTAGCAAAAGCTTCCATTTTCCACCATGTGCAATTGCCCAGATATATGAAGAAGCTACAATATTGTTTTCAAATGCACTACACAGAGCCTGGCAAATTCTTAAGTTTTCCTGTTGGACTGAGATTAATCAGAAGTAATCAGTTTAATCCTGCACAGTTGAAATATGTTGGTTAATTCTGAACAATAGCTGGTAATATGGTTTATCACAAAAATTTGGCATTATAAGAGGAGGGTATAGTATCAGGATAACTATCACTGGCAGTTAAATATTTTGGTTAACAAGTAGGAAAACCCAGAAAAATGTTCCAATTTCATGTTTATCTGGAGGTAAATTTTTTTGCCTACCTTTTAGCATTCAAATCTTTGGATTGAACTCTTTAGAGATAGTCAGTATCTGTGAAACAGGCTTGCACTCGTCATGAATCCAAAACAACTTGGAGTGGCACTTGCTGATACATAAAATCCTATGAGTCACCAACCCCAATTTTATTACCGTAAACTATGAGTACATAAGAGAACATTGCTTTAAATCATCAGTAGTGTTGTGGGTGCAAAATGTGCCCAGCGCTGGTACAAATTGATGCAAACTCAGTATAATGTATCAAGAGGGAAACTGGTATAAAAGACAATTGTGAGAGAAGAGATCGTAAATGGCGTAGGTCTAATTTTGTGATGGAAACACATCGTTTTCTGAAAAAACAGAAAACCTGAACCCTGAATAATAAGTAACCTCCTGTCAAGGTCTTTCTGACAGGTTTGCTTACTGAAGCCAACAATAATATCTTCGAAATCCAAAGATGTTCTAATTATCATCTATCCAGCCCATGACATGATTTATAATAAACATAGTTATACTGTTTACTTTATTCTACAGAAGCCTGATACAAGAGAAAGATATCATTTAAAGCAAAATCAATATCTCTATATAAAGGAGGATGGAAAAATGACACCAGTGGTTTCTTTTATTTTCATGGGACATTATGATCAGATTCCGCAAGTTCTGGTTCTGCTTGTTGTCCAAGCATCATAGTTACAATTAAAAAAGCCATAATTCTTAGAAATATGATTGAATTACAATCAGTGCATACAAATGAGATGTGCATGATCCATTTTGAAAATTGTATGGACTTTCAAAATAAATCAAACAATACAATCTATTGGTGAAGGTTTTCTCTCAATAGTCAGCAGAATTTTCAGATTCCTGCAAATGACTGGGTTTTACCTCAGCTGAGCCAGTATAAATGAAAAATCACTCACATTTACATGGTGGTAGGTGGAATTTAAAGCCAACAATAAAGGGACTCCAATTCTGCTCTCCCAAAAGCTATTTACTGTACTTGTTTCCTCACATTTTTACCCTAAAAAGGTTGAGAGGAATTGCGATCTAATGAACAGAATTAGAAGGCTTGAAATATAAATTTGAACAGAGTTTTAAAAACTTCAAGAACAAATTGTTAGTGATAGCTCCTACCACAATCCCACCATTAGGACAAAATAATCCTAACCAATTGTTCAATATCTTTGCCCCTAAAGTCACCAGATCTAGTTTTAAGAAAAGCTCTTCAGTCTCCAAATTGATGGATGGGGCACATTATGCGAATGATTTGAGCATAACCAGGATAGAGTCCTAATATAGACAGAGTGTGCAGTAGATGTGAAGGTGTAGGAGCTGTCCTGTGTCCTTTTTTTTTGCCTGGGAGGTCTCGCCTTATACTTTCTTGACCCCCTTATGTCTCCTTCATCACCCATTGCCATTCACCCCTATCCCATTCCCAAGCCAACCAATAATTTGCCCCCAACTGATACAACCACCCACTCAGTGTCTCCTCTTTACCCTTCAAACTCTGCACCATAATTTACTCTGTCACCCTGACCTCCCAGCCGTTTGGCCATTCCAAACAAACCACCACTCCTTGATGGGGCCAAAGGAGCCAAGATGTTAGCCATTCCTTCTGTTTGCTCCGGCTTAGATGAAGGCCAGTGGCTTGACAGGAAGAGGTCAATTCCCCTCACCCCTCATCCACTGTTTCGAATCCCAGGGAAACATTTTGCAGGAAGAATTAACTTTCTGTGTGGTCAACTGAAAACATTTCAGAAGCTGGACCCAGATGATAGATAAGTCCTGAATATGTCTTTAAGAAATTTCTCACCGGCTACCCCCATCATTTTCTAAAAACAAACGTGATTGAGAAGAGTTAGGTAAAGTCTGATTTCCCTTTACTCTGTGATCTGAATGCAACACTTTTATTCAAAAAAAGAATTGAGTTGCACAGTGAAGTCAAATCTGTATATGCACTCATGAGGCTTGGTGATAAAGGTAGTGAACAGTATCACAAAGACCAAGGGATACATTAGACAGGCCAGGGATACAGTTATGGAGATATTTAAAGTAGAGTTAGTAAGCTCTAAATGTCTAACAGATCAATCAATAAATAATTTATCACCCCAAAAAGAAAACAGTGAGTGAGGCATGACAGCACATGATTTCCCACCTAAACTGACAAACTGGGTAAGGAAAGCATTGATTAAAGAAGCGACTAAGAACCCCTAAGTACCTCAAAAAGAGTCACACCTCAGATTTGAGAATCTGGTGTTTACGAAAAAGCGGCAAGTAGAAAAACCATACAAAGTTACAGAAAATGCACTGGACAAACTAAACCAAAACTGAATGCTGGAGGAAAATGGGGGAGAAGACTTGCCTTTTTGCAGGACAAAATGTAGAGCAACAGTGGAAATGTTTACATTAAGGCATATTTATGTGCTAGAAGTGACCACTCTAAGTAAAGGCATAAATCCACCTGAGAATCTGTGGTAAGACCTAACGAATCACTTTTCAACAATGCCATCTATCCTATCTGACAAACCCTGAGCTCGTTCACAGTGGCGCCCACGAACATACAGCAGAAGATGTGCAGCTGTTCTCACACCAAAAGGCGATTCTACAATGTATTGATTTAGAGAAGCTGAACAGAAATGTATTTTTTCAATATTTATTTGTAAAAAAAATAAAAATTGTGAAATGCATGATTCCTCCTCATACTTCAAAAGGTTGTGTTAGTTTGTATTGGTCTATCACAAAATGTTAGAATAAAGGACACTGGAGTTCTTTGTTGTACTTGAAGGGATATAAATACTTCTGCAAAGTGCTGTACTACATTCTTTATTTTGTAAGAAATGTGTAAAGGAAACTTCATATCCAACACAGCTATACTTATTTACTACAGAGCTTCTCTTGAAGCTCAACAGACAAGATCCCACATGGTCTCATAAGAAAAAAAATATACAGCCATTTCCACTGACCACTACCACTGGAATGCGACCACAGCTAGTGAAATGTACCACAGTAGTAAAACTACCTACAGTACATCAACAGTCAGCAAAGTGTGCCAAAACCTTCAAATAAATACATCCTTACTGTAGGCAACCTTCCACAGATACTACCATTCAAGCAGGAAGTTCTGCACTTTTGAAACTTAGATTTCATCACTTCATCTTGCATAACATGCATACCCACCCCTTTTTGTGTTTTATCTAGCACTTTCCTTCTCATGTGAATCTCACTGATAGCACGACAGCAAGATGGTATGACACGCAGCAGCGCCATGTATAGCACAATTTTTGTCAAGTCAGCACATTCCATGAAAGAAAAGCAGTAAATTCTCACCACAGTGTGCAGATAATACCTTCAACAAGTCATCTGTTTGCCCTTGCTTCATGGAACATAGGAAAAAACACACATGGGGGCGACAACTGACCTGTGACTTAGGAAACAAATGCTGGGAAAACAGATCTGAAAGCTCAGAAGCAGCGGTGGCTTACATGTGTTCCAGGGGGTATTAAAAAGGATGTCTGCTATTCAGATATTTTCCACAGATAAATAAGTGCCTTTTACCGACATGTCTAAAATTACCCTACATTAAAGCCAGGAGCGAAATCATAAACACTCAGCCATTCTAAGCTTTTGATAGAAAACAATGAGGAAAAACAGCTGTTATAGAAAAAAAAGATGGCTTGATATTTTAAGTTATTTGTAAACCCTGGCAAACAAAATAATCCAGAATATGCAGACAAAATTCAGTCTGTCATCACTGACTGCAATTTACCACTCAAACTTACCTGTCTGTATATCGGCGGATTGGTTCTATCAGTTGCAGGCCTTTCGAGGCAAGTGTGAAGGGTGGGTGGCGCAACAGATTGTAATGAAGTGGTTTGCAATGCCTGCAAACTTTGCAGTCTGGCTTGGATGTCAATAAAGTTGCATCAATCTCGAGGTGTTGCTCCATTGTGTAAAACTGCACGCCATACACCTCTTCTTCCACGTCCAGTTTCAGAGTCAATGGAGTGTCACAAAAGACATTACTGGGCCCCAGCGAAATGTTGTTTCCACTCACAGTCAAAAGCAGGATGTCATGGATAGCAGGCAGAGCGCTCTCTTCTGGACTGAAAAATGTCACCCACACAGTCAGCGAATCGGGAACTACTGGGTGTTGGAACTCCAACTGAAGCATGCAACCCTGTGGAGGACACTCTGACAGGCCAACAACACCCTGGTCAGTTCCTGCATTTGGGCTCCATGTCCGTACACTTGGCTCACAAGCTTGCTCCACATCTGGAGGACCTGTAAGATAAGTTACAAAACAGATAACATGTGTTTGATGTTGTTTTTATTTTTTTTATTGCTATGTCATGTGATAGACCAACACAATGCAGTAAATAATGGTGAAGTGGAAGGAAAAGTTAAATTTTAAGGGAAAAAATTAAGAAATGTGGCATGTATGGGAATTGAGTTTTTACCATATTTGATGTTCTAGATTTTTTTTTGCCCAATACAAAATAGCTCCAACTCAGCTAGACTGAGCACCTGTTAACATTGATTTTTAAACATTGTCTCACTTTCTTAACTCAGTTTGAGTCTTGGTCATTCTAGCACAAGAATAATGTTTGATCTAAACCAGAGATAATCAAGTCCAGTCCTGTACGCTTAGGGTTGATGTCTTTCTCAAAGAAAAACGACCACCTTCGTCTTTAATCTTTTTTCGCTTTTTGGTGTTTTTTTTCATCAGAATTGCCCTATTTTTTTATTAGCTCTTTACATCAAATCCAAATCTTGCAACTTTCCTCCTGAAAAAATCCTTACCATGGCAGGATGATACACAAAACCCTAATAAGTAAGGGGGTGGGCTTTCAGTGACATGGTTTGGTTTATATGCTCAAAATTTTAATCTTGGTCTCACCTGACCAGATCACCTTCTCCCACATGTTAGTTTTCCCCTACACTGTTAATCACACACTGCAACACAGACTTCATAGACTTTCCTTTCAACAATTCAACAAGTGAAGTGCTAACCAAGACAAGGGATCCTCAGATCCAAGCCTCAAGGGCTGGTGTCCTGCAGGTTTTATGTTTGACTCTGCTTCACCACACCTGAGTCAAATAATCAGGTCATTAGCAGCACTCTGGAGAACTTGACTGCACTGAGAAGGTAATTAAGCTATGTGATTGAGGTGTGTTAAAACAGGGACACACTAAAACGACACTGGCCCTTGAGGCCTCAGTTTCAGGACCTTAGTACTATATTATTAACACTGCTTTAAACAGTCCCTCAGCCTTATCCCTACCTTGTCTGTTGGGTTCATTGGTTCTCAAGATGCTGTTTACTTACTAATGTTCCGTAACAAACCACTTAGGTCTCCACAAGACACACATTTGTATACTAACATTAAAGTGCACGTAAGTAAGTTATATTTACATTTTAGGTACCTTTTGATCGAAATTGGTTGTACTGAATTTTAATTAGTAAAGGTATCTGAAAATAAATACACAAGACATTTGTCAGATTCCTTTCTTATTTGAAAAATGAATAATGTATCATTTTAACATTTGAATTAACATCACAGTTGTGCATTACTTTGTTTGGGTCTGTAACAAACAAAAAAATCCCCCTGAAACTATATTGTGAAAGAATTTGAAGCAACTTAAAGGTTATTAATATCTCTGCAAGGTAATGCAGTGTAAATGCATTGCTTTATTTAAGGAATCTCAAATATTCCTGAAACAGTTAAAAAACCTTTGATGCACAGTGAAGAAATGTACTCATGTTTTTGGTGTTTCTAAAGGTCCTGTGACATCAAGGTTAAGGTGAAACTAAGAGTTCATTGTGAGTCCATCTGCAGAGGAAAGGCAGAGCTGAGGTGTGTACCTTCTGAGAGGGGCCCTGCGCAGGGTTCTCACTTCAGCGCAGTCATTACAACCTCAAACAGTCACACTCCAGCCATATTTGGAGTCCACACACAGCTAACTCGCATTATCCCAAGTGACGTACACTAACATTCATCAAGCACTTTCAGGAGCCAGCAAGCGGTAGACACTATGTTCTCCCTCGTTTTCCTTTTGAGCAATTCCAAGCTGGCAACCATCGAAGCCATTTGCTAACCTCATTTCTGGGCACCATGCAAAATTCCAGTGTTTAATCAAGTGAGGATTGAAAATGTATTCCAAGCCACATTATCTCAACATATTTATTATCGTACTGTAAGTGTGTGTGTGGCCAGAGTGAAGGTGAATTAAAGAAAAGCGAGTCAGTGAAAAAAGAAAAGATGGAGAGAGAGGGGGCTGGAAGGGAAAGAACTAAGGTGCTCCAAGAGATTGGCTGCACTCTGCTCATGTAGTCCTGGATTTCTGAGTATATTTTCATAGAGTTTGCAAGAAAAAGAGCTGTTGCCACTGAAAATATTTTGTAATGTCAGCTGTTATGATGGGCCCAACTTTTGCTCTGGCGCTGTTGGTAATGTTGTTGGAGATTTAGGAAGAGACAGAGCAGGGGTGTCATCCATTGTGAAACCTAAACAAACCGTTTCACAGCCAAGCAAGTATGTGTCCATGATTGACAAGCCAGTCTGTCCACACACACAGGATATGAATTAATATCAAAACGGTTTTGATTTATTTGAAGAATATGGTTGTTTGTAGAGAAAGTGTCATCATCAAAACTGAGATCTACAACACAAGATGCCAAATAGATTGAGTTATTGGCTGACTTTTGTCACTGTGTCTATTACTTCAAATATTAACTTCTAAGACTTCAGAGCAAAGAAGAAATATAGAGTTGAAGTTCAAATACAAACCATTAATGAAGCAATTGACAAAAAAGGCTAGGCATGTTTGGACTATCTTTAAATGTTACTATTTTATACCTCTGCAATAGACACCTTATTGTGAACAAGAATATGCTTCATCAGGCAGCAAATAACTTGGCTGCAAAAGGCTTGTGGTCAGATTCCTGCAGTCTGGTTCTAGTGTAGAATTACTGTTTATTTGTTTTGCTTTGGAGAATCTGGTTTAAGGATTTCATGTATACATACATTTTAAAATGTAGGTATGTAGACATAGAGTGATCTCTGTTTACATTAGATGATGGGGGTAGGGGGATGAAATTTAACATCCATGTCAAAATCAAACAGGATGTCAGTCAATAACAAAATACTCAGGAATTGCTATTCATGGTTGTTGTCTAGTAAGGAAAAGAAATAAAGGAAACCTAAAGCGTCAGAAAGAGTTTTTATGTAAATGCAAGCTTCTTATCTGTAATATAAGCTAAAATGAAAAGACGACTAAAGCTGCAAGCAGCGGCGACCACGGGAGCTCCAGTTCAGTACAAGTCCATAGGCAAAGCCTTTTTTCTGGAGTCCAACCGTCCAGACAGAAGTTATTGTCAATTTCTGTTTCGTGGTGAAGGATTAGGAACGACTTGGTTGGCCTGGGAGAGATAGTAAAGCATCTGTGTCCAAAGTCGGTCCTCGAGGGCTGGCATCCTGCATGTTTTAGTTCTTTCTCTGATTTAACACACCTGGATCAAATAATGGCTCATTGCAAGCCCTATGAAGAACACTGACATGCTGAGAAGGTTGTTATTACCATGAGGGAGAGAACTAAAACATGCAGGATGCCGTTCCTCGAGGACCAACTTTGGCCTCCACTGCAGTAAAGCATCAAAGACCAGAGTAGGCTGCTTTTTGCAGTTGTCTGTAGAACATAAGTTTTGAGAAGAACACCAAATAATGGCGCACCACCTAACATACAAAGTGACAGAACAGGGAGCTGTGAGTGGAGCTCTCAAGTGGTCTGTCACAATACTTGTTTTTAGGTATGTGTGTGTTTCTTTAGCACAGAAAATCATCTGAAAATAAACATTAGCTTAGGGGTGCTTAACCCTATTTCTCTAATGCAAGTGTCCTGCATGTTTCAGATGTACCACAGCTCTAATGCAAGTGGCATCATTTCACCATGTTGTGCAGAGGCTTGGTAATGATCCAGTTGTTGTATTGATTTGTGTGGAACCAGGAACATATATGATACATTCAGGAATCTGACTCTTGAGGAATGGAGATAAACACTTGTGCATTTCATTGATTAACAATATATTTAAGTCTTGATTTCACTGATTACTGCCTGACTGATTCTTTGTGTCTTTAATTAGAGTGGCATTTGTTTTTGATTGTAATTAAATACTTAAACCAAAAAAAATAATAATAATCTACCAAAATCAGCCTGTATTTCTTTTTATGTGATAGAGATTGCTCAGTGAAAAGGTCACAAATTAATCTTTCAGGTTGATTTGGACACTCTGGGAATTTCTGTGGGAGAGACTGGCTCATAACAGTAAAATTTTTAAACTTAGCTTAATCTCATCATAGTTATCACTGCCTTATTTGTGCTAGACTTGCTCAATGCTTCTTCCACACACCTCAGCTCTCTCTGATAATCACACCTCCCCTGTTTCTGGAATCATTCAGTCACAGTATGTAAATGTCCAGGTTTTCACTCGTGCCCTGTTTGATCATTGTGTTAAATTTCACTTATGTTGCTGGCTTTGTCCTGTTTGCATGAATGTGCTCACAGTAATGCCTGGGCAAGATTATTAGAGATGTATTACTATCTAATAATTTAGAGATTATGAACCAAATTATAGGTGTCGTTCAACCAAGACTTTTGTTTCTGTTGGAAACTAATTCTTGGATTTTTATTTGTTTTAATTTTTTTTTTTAAATGGCGTGTTCAAAATTATTTACACTCTTTACATTCTCAATAAAATATAATTAGCAATATTGGAATCATTCCTGAACATCTTGTTTCAGGCTTCCACTGTTGTTTAACATCAAGCTTAAAAAGCCTCCTTGCATTTACTCTAATATTGCACTTCCTCCACAAATTATCAACCAGTTTGAAGTTGAGGCCTTGACTGGGCCAATTCAAAACAATAACATTAAAATATTTTCTCCAATTAAAAGAAATATGTTGGTCAAATTAAAGCACTAAACTTTAAACCTAAACTTACCACAGGTATAAGTACATTAGAGACTTTTTTAATTTTTTCTAACAAATACATGGTTCATAAACCTATTGCTATTGAACACAAAGTATGCATTTGTGTTTTTTTATTTCCCCACCCTATAGCATGTAGGCATACATAAGCAGTAAATATTAAAAACAAAATGTCCAAGGCAGTTGGCATTACCCTTCCTATTATGAAAAAAAATTCCCATATCTTAATATGCCTTTGCAAATGTAGGACAATTGTGTGATGACTTGGGACTGAGGCTGTGTTTAAGTTGGAGTTATTTATAAATACATGCAGAAATCTAGACCAGATCACTGAAAATTAATTCCAACCTGAACACGTTTTCAATCCCAAACGCATCAAACATTTGTTCAAATCCTTCAGAGTCAGTTTTACCACACAGATGCTTTGCAATCATGCAAAAGTTGAAGAATGGATATGATATGTTCATACGTTTTGGTATTGGGAGTAGGAAAACTCACAGCACTGACTTTACAGCCAAAGGGCACTTCACCATACTTTCCAATATATTTCTAAACTTCTTTTTAAAATAATCAGGGATATTCTTTCATGTTGACACTAGGGCAAATGCTGCTTAATGTATAAATGGCAAAGTAAAATTACTAATAACTGTTGGACCACTACACCATTATAAACCAGTCTGAAGAGTGGAATGGATAAACAGAACAAGAATATGTCCGGGCATGCACACTTTATGCTTTCTAAGAAGTGTCTGCTTCTGGCTCTCACTATCTATGACTCACTGTCACACAATGTTACACACTTCCTCACTTAGAAGACAGACATCGACCCACTCCAACCTTTAGCACTGACACAGTCCTAAATAAAAAGACACTTTGCAGACACACAGGAACACTTTTTAACGGTAAAAGACACTAATGCTTGGATATCATTGCCTTGCTGCATCAATATTTTGTGATACGCTAATAGCAGTCAACAATTGAGCCCAAACATGTTGACATAGATTTGAAAAGATTGTTTTTGGTGGGTTTTTATTGGTCTTTTCTGTGAAAAAATACATTATATTGAGATAATAATTGTTTTACTTTGGTTTCTTGACATATACAAAGTCAGTCAGAGAATATGGTCACTGCTAATTATGTGGTTACTTATAGTTAAATACTCACAAAATGTAACCATGAAAAGAAAAGGAAAGATACCATTCCATGTAAAATAAATCAACAAACTGCTTATTTGGAAATAAACAACAAACCCTTAGTATGTTTGTGATTATTTCACAGAATTGGTAAGTTAATAGAATATCAGCATGTTGACAAAAAAATATGGTTGTTATTGCTGTCCAAAATGATAAAATAAGCAGAGCATGTAGATTTGCACACTTTGAATTCAAAGCCGATTCCACACAATTCCCCAACAGATCACCTCTTTCGCTTCCATTGCCAAACTACAACCAAAGGCAGACCGCATTTCTAAAACAGTGCAGTAATTTGATACCATTGTTCACAACTCCTGTGTGCTTACTGGTACTGTTGCTGACTCTGTTCTGGAGTCTACCAGACTCCAGCTTGAGAAATCAAGCTTAATGAGGGAAATCCCACACAGAGCACTGAAGGGAAAAGAGAACCAAGCGAAATTGCATAGGAAGGCAACGCTCAGGGTATCTTACAGTAGAAACATGTCATTAACTTAGGCTGTATAAAAGGATGCATAACCCTATTTTCCTCTCTGTGTGACTTTAAATGTCTTTTCTAGGTTACTCAGCCTTTATATACTTTGGAAAAGTATGCACAATGATGATATGGTTTGTAAGCTTCTGATTCACATCACTGAAGTAAATTGGAAGCCCACTTGTGAAGTATTTTAAGGCAACACTTCTGGCACATGACTTCCTTGAAGAGAACTATTGCTTGACTTACCATGTTCATCTGTTCACCAGATGAGAGGCATAAAAGTATTTAGGTGGAACATTTATTCTCATTGAAATACTTGTTGGTCCTCCAAATGAACAAGGATCCCAAGCATATTAGTTTAAAAGCTCTTAAGGACAACAACAAAGGGCAGACTTATAAACCTGATTTTCACAGCAGTTCTGCCTGCAAAATTACACCAATATTCCAGCAAACTATTCTTCGAACCATATGGAAGGATAAACAAGCCAACAGCTGTTTAAGTCATATGTGTTTATTCTACAGAAACAATTTCGGTAATTACAACTGACCTGAAACAGGAAGTGCTTTTTCTAGCTTGTTATCAAACATAAATGATTTTAAAAAGTTGTGTCTTTATCTTTTTCTGCATGAACAGGTTTTCATCAGCCTAGGTAAGTTTATTATGATACACTGACTGTTTTTGCAAACAGACGTATTGTGTTTTAGAATTAAATTTTAATTTATTTTTCTGTTATTCCCATACTTTGATCGCATTGTGTTTGTTTTATTGCTTTGGAGAGGTCCTTACGTTTTAAGGAGACTCGTTAAGACGAAGGTGGTTAGGAGTTTTAATTACAAATTACACAAATGATTTATTGTGTGATTGCAGGATTTTCTTTTTTTTAATCTCTTTGCCAGAATCATGTTAGTTTTTGTCTTGCAAGTTGACCTGATCAAGCATTTATTTCAAGATCGGTTTGACCTCGCTTCATGTTTTGGCTGCCTGTGCCAAAATCTGAAGAGTTGTTTTTACCTAGTATGTTTCTAAATGTTTATTTATTTCATGTCATAAATTACATGAAATTTGTCTTTCTGTATAATTTGTTATCTATTTATTTTTTGCTTCCTCCCCATCAGTCTGCATTAGAATCTGGTTTATATTTTTTAAACTTCAGAAGGCTCTACCCAATCATATCTTGCTTCGTTATGACCACACTGCTGTTTTCCAGTTAGCAATCCTAAATATGTGTCAAATATTTGTCATTTAAATATGAAAGTAGACACACATGTGCATTAGATGTGTGAACTTCAATATGCTTATTTTGTAAATAAGGTGATGTCAGTGGTCAGTGTTTTTTGTTTGGGAGTATTTGAGTGCGTACTCTACAGAAATGTCCAGTGGAAGTAAGTAAATATGTGGGACATTTGCAGCAGAACAGCAGCTGTTTATCCAGTAGAGGCTCGAGCAAGGAGAGAGATTCATTCCAAGAGGGGAAATAGAGCACAGTTTGTGCGCACACACACACACACACACACACACAGGAACATACTCATGACATGTCAGACATGTCCAGACTTGCCTGTGGTACAGGCATTCTACTAACTGCAAAGGCAACATAATCAAATTTGCATAAAATATGTTTTGATTTTGAGGGGCTGTTACGTTGATTTGCATAGAAACAGGTTTACAAATCGAGTACTTGCCAAAGAAGTCTCAGGCAGGAATATTTCATGAGCAGCAGATTTGTGTCTATTTAATTGCGGATATTGTGGTGACTACTAACGTTTGCACATTTTACACTGTACTTTAAACATCGTAGATATTAATTTTATCCATACCAGTCAACAAATTACAGCTGCTGCGGTTATGGTTACAACTTCTGTATTATTAATTGAAATAGTTAAATCATAAGAATTACTTACATATTTTATGTATTCATGTTAATGCCATTTATTTGTGAGTCACTCAGTTTTGTGAAGTTTATATCTGTCCTGCTTACAGCTTAGGTCTATTTTGGTTTAACACATCAAAATTATTGCTGGTTCACATTTGGGCCTCTTCTGGACACAACCCTGCTGAGAAGTCCTAAGGAGACATTTAATATAAACATTTATATTGAAGCATTACTACCTTTAATTATCCTGAATATGACATTAAATTAGAACTCATTTAAGGGTTAAACAAGTTTGACAGATTGATAAATATCATTATTAGTTCAAACTTAATGGCTCTGCTTTGCTTCCATTTCTGCACCACTGCGAGGATGTTTATCAACAGCAGGGACTGATAAACCTGTCCCAGTTCAGAGGAAGGTGGACGGTGCTAAATGAATATATATATGCTTGAGCAAAACCTGTTTCAGTCTGTCAGTGATTTGAAACGAGGACAGAGGTTTACCATTTAATAAACTGGTTTCTAGATTAAGGGGCAATTACTTTTCATACAGGAGCAAAGAGGTTGGAATTATTTACTGAGGTTAAAATGTTTATAATACAACCTTGTTTGATGATTGAAGTGAAACAAAAATGGTAGAGAATGAACCATTCTCTATTTGCTTCTGTGTACATATCAACACTATGTATGTTGTAACATAAACAATATATTTGCCACATCCAGTAAAACTAATTCTACGCCAAACACGAGTGCCAGAAGACAAAGCCTCTAAAAAGTTTTAAGATTGGGATTTATTGTTTGAAAACACCATGTGTTCCAAGCTTAGGTTGAGGAGATGCAGGAATCCATCTGTGTTCATCTGAACTAAGCGAAGGAATGCGTGTATTCAAACGGTACAATGGACATGTGTGCATCTTTCCAAATGGCTAGTTGTGCAAAGAATTTAGACAAGATGTGCTCAAATAAAATTCTAGATAAAAACAAAACAATGAAAATTTAAGAGGCACATCTAAAATATATGTCTATATTTTATATCGTCTGAGTTTCTAGATGTTACGAAACAGAATTTTGTCTATTTTAACCTTTTTTGTTGTTTGTTTTGCAAAGAATCTGTACACACCAAGACACCAAAGAGATTTGTGAATTGTAATCATGTGCCAAGCTCACTACTGTGCAATACAGGAATGAACCCTGAAGTTTCGTGACTGCCGGCACCAAAGAGGTCTAGTGTTCATAATAAAGAGTGAATCATTGCTGTGTTTTTTGTGTAAAACTAAAGTGATGCACTGTGCTCGGCAGAGCACATAAAACCTCTGTTGCTAGTTGCATGCAGTACAAATAAAATCCGCTTAACCCAGACCAGATTCATCCCAATGCTTCTACTTGGGCGTCCATACTGGAAAATATCACGTATGGATCAAACATATTTTTCTAAACACATTTCTTAAAAGCATTGTGTTCCTGTCTGTATCTGCAGTGTAAACAGATTTATTTTTCAAAGTGTTTTGAAATATTTATTACAAACGTCTCTGATCCTTGTACGTTTCTTCACTGCCCAAAAGTCATGAATCCAATGAGTCATCATTTTGGGTCTCAGTCAGTCCACAGAATTTATGTGTGCCGTATTAACTCAGAAATCCAACACCAGATAAACCTCAAATCATGTAATCAGCTCTTAAACTCAAGATTAAAGGGGCATGTTACTTTGCATTTATACAATGTTTGCTTTTGAACATAAAATTGGCAAAACAGTTGAAGAAAGTGACTCACATCTGTCATCTATTGGTAAGAATATTTAATGAATTTTCCAACAGGCATTCAAAGTTTACCCAAAAAGCACCCTTTCAGTTCGTGGGTGCTTTCATGGCATGTAACGTGAAAAACATACCTTCGGCCTCTCGGGGCGACCAGTGTCCCGAAGGGTCACATGGTCTTGGAGATGAAGAGTTGGAGGCATACTGCAGTAGAACTCTCCCCTCAGTACATTTATCACACGCTAATCCCACTTCTCTAGGAAACCAATAAGCAAGAACAAAAAACAACTTAGATGCAGATCAAAAACACCTCAAACACTTCAACACAGCAAATGTAAATATAGCAAGAACAGTAAATATGTGACAAGTAGGAGGTTAACCAAAAGGTTTTCTTTCGAAATTTTGACACTAATATTAAAATACAATTCCATCACCTGAAATCAATTTTAAAAAAATGAACATTTGTAACCTCATTAGTGGCACCAGCATTTGTTTGTTAACCTTTGGGCAGTAGTTTGTTTCACCTGTCGTAGAAGTGTCCAGTGATTGGTGGAAACCATTCCAGGGTAATGGAGTTGTGATGCTGCTCAACTACATGAGGTGCCATCACCACTGGAGGAGATTTGAAGCTTGTTTGCCATTTCTGGTACACAAGATCCAAGTAGCAGTGCATCCTTGCCACCTGGTTCAATGTGAATGAATTTGTACAAGCATCATCTGAGGATTAAGAAGGAAGTTTATGAAGGTGAGGTTTTTCAACAATCATCACATAATTCTGAAGTAAACAGAAAATTACACATAGTTTTTAACAAATAATTCTACTTTATCTTTTTAACAAGTAGAAATCTGAAAATTGCAGTGAACATTTGCATACATGAATTTACTTCATCAATTCTAAATAAAATCCCATAGAAATGGTTGCTTTTGAAGTCACCTTATGGTAGTGAAATACAGGTGGAGGCTTTGTCTTTTCAATCTTAAAAGCCAAGTATATTTTTATTGCGAATACAAAATTATGCACTACTTTGATTTGGTCTATCACATGAAATTAAAGTGAAATACACACAATGGGAAAGCTTGAAAAGCTTGACAATGGCAATTCTCTTATAAAACAATGTGTTATTGCTCATCAAGAAATATGTGTATTTTGAACCAAATTTCAAAATAAGATAGTATAATATTCTCAACATGACATTTAAATAAAAGTGACAGCATGAAATTTTTGCTGTTATGATAAAACCAGCTTTTTTTGTTAAAAAAAAGAAAGAAAACATTATTAAGTCCTTCTAATGGCCCACGACACATGAATATATACCCATCTGTTTATATTTACCATTATATCACTTTTTCTAAGAATGATAAAAAGCTGGCTATAGTATAAATCAAGAAACATAAAAGTGTGTCCCTCCTGCTGAGTTTTTTCAGTGCTTTTTCAAAGAAAAATTCCACATATGGCTTGGTATGCACATATACTCATCATATTCTACTATGGTAGTCTTTTTCAGTGTAGCTGTAAATTTGAAACAAGTCAAAAAGCAGAATCCATGAGTGGATCCACGCTCACCTGTGTAGCTCATGTAGTTGTTGAAAGGAGTGTGCGTGAAGTGCTGATGGCCGCAGGTCTCATTGCCTGGTTCCGGATCGTTGCACTCTTTACACTTTGGGGTGGGATTGGTGTCAGCACACAAGTCTCCAGTCTCCATTGAGGGTTCAGTTTCCAAACAAGCATCATTGCAGGAGTCAATCTCTGATACGCCTCGAAACACATGGTATAATCCAAGGCTATGTCCAATCTCATGGACCATTGTGTCAGTGTGACCAAATGTTCCATAAAAGGAGGGATTCAGCACAATTCCACCTATGAAAAGAAAAAAGAAAAATAGGGAAAAGCCTAATAAAGTTTGCATAACACAAGAGTCTCTATTCTTAATGTCTTAATTCAGACAGTGAATTATTAATAAGCTTCCCTACATATCATATCGTTCTAACATGTTAGATACGACTTATGGCTTGAACTGTGTTGCTGTGTTAAAATCAACAATCTGGGAAGTACATGGGACATGTGCATACATTTACTGTAATGTGGTGCATGTGAGTGTTCATACATGTATGAATGTGTGTCTGTGGTTTTGTTGATTTTTTTTACCCAAATGTGTGAGGGCTTCTTTGTCCCAGGGCCAAGTGGCAACCCCTGCCAGGTCCTCATCAGACGAATTGGCAAAGAAGACATTCAGGTGAGTCGACCCATCCAAATGTAGAATCTCTTTCACTTCTTTCATGTCCAAAAAGGCTCTAGAAAATACAGTCAAAAAGGAGAAAAAAGATCAGTTGACAATAAAGTAATAAGTCTAGGGTCAAAACCATTTTTACAGGGAATTAACATGTTTCATCAATTTTCCTAAAACAGCAAAAGTAGTAAAAAAATAAATCAAATGTTATCTTTCAAAAAACAAAACCTTAATAAACAGGTTTCAAAGTGACTAATAAATAACCTACAAATGTTTGACTTTAAACAAAACATATCTTTTCACTTCTATTATAAAATAATTTGCGTTTTTCTGTAAATAGTTCTGATTTCATTTATTTAGCTCAAGATAACAAAAAATGTGTTCAATTGTTATGATAAATTCACCTGCACAAACAGTTCCACTTCTTTGTGCAATCTTCAATCTTATTTGAGAAAATTCATTTGATTGTGTCTAATTCAGTTAGGATGATCGCTATTTAAGCTGAATTTTTAATCCTAGTAGTTCAGGAATTATACAAAATGTTCTTTAATTTCTCTGTTAGTTTTCTAAATTTGATGTCATGGTCTAAGAATAATTTGTTTGTTGTGTGACTGCAACTGAATCTTAATAACATAGAGTGGCATTTCTAAAGTGACAGTTATGAAAAAAATTAATAAGAAGCTTCTAGATTGCATGACAGAAAAGTAAGTATCTGATCACATTTGGATATTTTCACACTTTTGTTGAAGGTTTTTAGTTCTGTGTTGTTTATTGTTTATGGTAACAAAGATTTTAAGGATTTTTTACCAATTGGTGAGACAACTAATTGGAGCTCCATATCTGCACTCTTACAGACTCTATCGTCCAAAATGTCGCTGAGGATTTATCAACAACTAATTCCAGGATTTTCAAGGAAACAGGAAGGACGGATCTGCAAACTGTCCAGACCTTAACCCCATTTTACACTTGCAGCAAACTGTCTGACTTATGACAAATGCTGTTTGAAGAATGGTAAGCCATTCTACAGCAGTGTGTGACCAACCTGTTGACCAGCATTAAGAGAAAGTGCCAGTTTGTTGTGACTGTGTATGCCTCTCCCATGCACTACTCAGGCTCCTGTTTTTGACATGATTAAATTACTGAATTGCCATTCTTCTTGTTTCTTCCACGTTCAATTGTAAACTACAGTACATAATTCCAAAAAATAAAAGAAGAGTAAATAGCGGAATTATCTGTTTGGCATCAACAGAGAGGATATGGCATTTTTACTACAAACCACAACGCTTTCCAACAAAAAAGCCCCTTGTGACATTAACATATTTTATTTCCCTGCAGTAAAGCTTTCATTTCCCTCCTTACATCTATCTCAACATAGTCTTGACATTTGAATTCTGAAAGTACCCTCGATCAGCCCGACTCATACAAGTCACCCTTCAATTGTTGTCCAGGTAGTCTGATGTTTTCCTGTTCATGACCTAATGAATTAGGTATGGAGCCCTGAGAATAGTAAGGGCAACAGTAATGATTGCAATCACTCAAAATAAGAGAGATCTTCACAGCAGTGAAACTGTCATTCATTGTGTGAGCACATTTTCTCTGAGTCTGGCTGGTGGTCCTGGCAAACAGAGTCAACAAGATCAGTCTTCTTGGAAGAGCCTGGAAATCGGTTGCACATGCTGGAGTGCAACCGATTGTCTATTCTTTCTATCTGATTTTGTGAAAGCTTTGGAGTCATACATTCAGTAAATAAAGATAGATGACCAAACGCAAAACTCCATAAATTGGCCTCATCGTCACAAAATAGATCTTCTTCTAATGTTTTGACCTAGTTCATTTGGCCCACTTGCCTGCCTTTTCATTTTGTGCTCGTATTTTGCCTGACCTCATAAGATTTTGTGCACTGAAGAGAAACTACGGTTTCTTCAAATAAAAAAGCAGAAGAGGTGATTCATCAACACTGATTCTACAGTCATACCTGCGCTCTCTGATAAAACAGTCTGGCACTGAAACACACTGCATTCTACACTGAAACAAATTTATATGTTAATTAACAATCAACAAATCCTTAAGACAGGGAATATAGCTGTAATAACAGGTAAAGCAAAGTCTACAGACAATAGAATTTATCACAGTTTGGCAGTGATTGAAAACATGCTTAATTCCTTTCTTGCTTTGTTTTTATCGTGAGCTCAACTTGTACTTTGATGTCGTAAGATAGATTTGAATTTGTATTGTGATATGTTTAGTGTTGCACAACTTAAATTTGTTACAGAGAGTGTTGATTTTGTTCAACTCCATATCACTCCTTCTTCTTAAGTGGGCTCAAGTAAATACAGAATTAAAGGATTTGTTTTCAAAGATTTATACCTTTGTGTGAGTCAGTTGATCCTGGAATATACTCTTTGTATTTACCCTGACTCAGCGGCTGAAATAAGATATGTCTATGAGTTATGAAGGGCTCCAAGGTTGCGAGTTGTAGACTTTTGCAAAATTCAAGTCTGATTTTGACTTATGAATAATGACTCTGTGATGCATAAAGGCCTGAGGAACAGATATGACATCTTATAATTGGAGTGCTAAATGGTTGTGCACTTCAAAAGTAGGATAATTTTTCTTTTCCAATGTTTGCATGATATTAATTGTAACCTAATTAAGACTGTTATAGAAACCCCTGCAAAAAAGGCTCTAATATATTTTCAGACTTTTCTAAGATAAGGATTTATGAAGTTGAAGACACATACATCCAAACAAATCATCTGGATAATAAAACTACATATATATAAATATATATATAATATAAATACATATTACTTCTCATTGCAATCTGGTCTTTGAGTGAAGTGTTTATTTCGATAATCAGTCCTTCAATAAATGACTATACAGTAATCACTGGTAATAACTTACTTCATTGATGGGAACACAAGACCTGGGAGGACAATTTAAATTTAATGACAATGTTGCATTTGGGACTGCTCGCTTTTTCTTTTTTTTTTTTTTTTCAGTAAACACATTTACCAATCGTAAAATCTCACATGGTGGTTTTTAAAACAGCAAGAACGAGGAGGAAAAAAGGAGATGAGATGAATTAATTCCATCTGGTATTCAATCTGTCCCACTGTGTTTGATGATTTCCTCATTGCAGTAAAAACAATTACCATTTTCATTCCGTTAGAACATTGAGACTATCTGACGCTATGGCCCAACACAGTGCAAGTTTGCCTTATATGTGAACACAAACACCTCAGATTTGACTTTTCGCAAACATTTAACTGCTTGCACCAAATCCTTTCAAAAAGCCTCCACTGTACTAGTAGATTTAGCCAGACCAACCTCCAATCTTATTCCAATGACATCTTGAATCAGTTTGGGGTGTTAGACTGTAAAAACTTGCTTTACTGGTTACAAGCACTTTGAATAATGTGTTAGGATGCTAATTTAATGGTGGAAACTAGGGTTAAAATACTAAATGTCTAACTAGACGTAATGCCAAAGTCGTAAAGATCCTAAAACTTTGGGATTATTTCTGGGGTTAATTGGACAGAACAAAGAGATTGTATTGTAAATGTTTGTGACTTCTTCAGTCATTATTTTGTTTAGTGAAAAATTTGTTATCATTTCAGAACAAAGCTTATGTGTGTAGATTGTCTTTAAAAGTTAGCCATGTAATTTGTATTCTTATGGTAAGCTAATGTATTAAGTTGTGAGCCAGAACAGCATTGTAAAGATTTTTTTTTTCAACAAAATATGGGGTTAAAAAAGTTTGAATATGCCTCATGAAAGGTGAGCGAGCCCTATTACATAAAGTTTGGATGAAGAGTACAATATATAGTACATGGTCATAGATCTGTGCAAAAGTAACATTAGCCTCAATGGGGTGTGGTCTAAGAGGAGAGGGTGGGAGAGATGGGAGAGAAAGCAACTAATATGAGGTCTCCATTCCCAATAATTTGAGGAATTTCGTTATTTCCTCAAAAAATATTTGTCCAGAGTTTTTGGACATGCATGTCGAGGGAATGGGGTCAGAAGGTTTGATGCTGAGATGATCCAGGCATCTATGAATGAAAGGAGAATTTCTACTTTGAGGTCAACATGGATCTAATATTTTCTGTTTCATTAGCACCCTTATGCCTGCTACATGCAAGAAGCAATTCAAGGCAACACAGTTCCAAGGACAATTCCCGCTGCCTTCCCCTTTGTATTCCTTTTGGACATCTGTTCCACGTTTTTGAATAGTGTATTTGGGGAATTTACGTTACACCGCTACTTAAGCAGATAAATATTTCATTGTTCATCTTCACACAATCACAACAGTACAGATACTTTAAAAATCCAGTCTTTGCATCAGCCTTCTTATCCAGACCAACAATCTGCTTCACTTTCTCACTGAAGCCCCTTCATACTACTTAGCAAATTTTCTGGTGAACACTTTTGAACTGGATGCAAACATACTAAGTTCTTATCTTCTGTCATTGGACAAAAGGTAACATGTGAAGAAAATCAAGCCTCTACAAAAAGGCTTCACTTCAGGGTAATTCAAGATAGGCATACATAGAGTAGGCCATACTATCGTCTTAAAGCTTTTATACCTAAAACATATTAAATGTAGGGCCATAACTTCCTTCATTTGACTCTACATAAAATTCAAATGAGCCTATAAATTTGCCTTGCATCCATATGTTTAGGGCAGCATGGAAGCTGAGGTGAGCTGGCATTGCAATGACAGTGTAACAGCCAAGAACACTTCTGAAATTGGAGGGGCCCTTGGCTCCCCTGTCATCACATTGGTCAACAACACAGCCCTTAAACCCATCATTCATCTCTGGCTTTATTACTATGCTTGCACTTTCCTATTTAACCTTCCAGCACAATCCTCTGGGAACTCTCTGCTTTGCAAGGACAACATGTCCGCTGTTGTTGGATTCTTCAAAAGCCCAATTTAGAGAAACACACGAGAAACGATTGAAAATTTTC
Organism: Poeciliopsis prolifica; assembly: GCF_027474105.1. NCBI lineage: Eukaryota > Metazoa > Chordata > Actinopteri > Cyprinodontiformes > Poeciliidae > Poeciliopsis > Poeciliopsis prolifica. Next base: position 10,110,192 of record NW_026562390.1, on the reverse strand, counting down.
ATATTTTCTAATTCTCAGAGTCAAAATTAACAGATTACCCTGGTGAACTTTCACAATTAGATAGAAACGTGAGAACCTCTTCATCGTTGGTCTCTCTGACCTCTGAACCATGGCGGCTTTACCACTGCATTTTTGGCAAAATTCCCTAATTTGTCATATTTTTTAGAGACCACCAAACATATCTGGCAACATGTTGTCCTGACATGACCTGCTGTAGCTCCTTTGCATTCCAACATTCCTTTAGTCCTTTAATTATGTACAAATGCTAATTCAGATTTAGATCAATCCACATGAGACCACAGACGAAACGTTTACTACAGGTGCTTTTACTATTATAACAGAGAATAGTGAAGTCCTGGTGTATAATGCACAGTACTTAATTATGTTTTATGGGAAACAAGGTTAAGTTTTAGCTGACCGACAGTAAAAGAAAAAAGAAACAAAAAACAGCAAAAAAGGAAAAAAAAAACAAACCATGAGCCCTAGAGATTATCTTTTCACCAGAATGCAGCAGAGAGAAGAATTGAAAGAAAGATATAAGGATGGTCCAAAAGTTAATCTGTCACAGTGAAAGATATCGACCAATGAGCTGCTTAGACTAGTCAGATGGAAAAACAAAGTTCTAAGCCAGACTTTTCTTTACTTAAACCCTAATAAGCCACTAATAGATCCATTTTTTTTACATTTTTTTTTGCAATTTGTCTTGCTGTCGTTTGTGAATTGCTTGGAAGTATTTTCATTTTAAGTTGCACGAAGGTCAAAGAAAGGTGTATATGTTTTTGGCTTCTCTGGTCAAATAATGAGCAAATTACAGATGTGAGCATATCAATATCGATTAATCTTCACGCCAGTGTTATACTGAAGCTTCAAATTGCACTTTGATGAATTACACTGATGACCTGATTTGTTGTAGTCTATATCCTGGTAAAGTTGAAAAACAATAATAATACTATCGAATTGATCTCGCATTTAAGTAGATGGTAAAACTATTTGGCTTGCTTTTAACACCAAAGAACAGAGAAAACACAAGGCATGGGACGTCAACATTTGTAAAAACAATGTAAAATATTTTCATTCACCAGATGTGGATAATGGAAAGTGTGTGTGGTGTTTATCTCATAGGAACACTCTATCGACAGAATGCATTCTGCTTCCCCTCGCGAGATGATCGCTTATGATGATCAAAGGTTGAGTCTTGATGATCGCAACTGACTGTCTCGCTTCAACTTAAATCTCGCATTAATATGATTCAAACCTCAATAGCCCTATTTGAGACCTAGAAAAATCTTCGTTCCTGTTTATAGGATGTGTCCACGATGTTGGTGTTCTGTCAAACACAGATTACACATGAGGAGTATCACATGAAAATGGTAAAAAAAAAAAAAAGTGAGACCTCTCAGCCATTGTTCTCCTGCATGTGCAGTACTTTGTTCAACAAGAATTCCATAATTAAAGAGGAATGTCAAATTGTTTGTAGTGCAGCTCTCTCCAGACATTCCATAATCAAAGCAAAATAAGCAACCACTTGGGAAGATTATATCTATTTCTTGAGATGAAGAATGTTGTGACATTTTTTTCTGCTTCTTTCTAGCCAACATCTGTCTTTTTACAAAGCAGTAAGTTCAATTCCTAAAGGGGGATTTAAATATTGTTCATCTTAACTAAATAGTTAACGTCTACTTAATTAGCTTCTGCTGATGACTAAGTTTTTTTTTGTGATTAGATATAAGTTCTAGGTTAGTTTTGTAGTGATTTTAACTGAAGTGGTAAGTTGTAAAATTGAATGCATGTCTGTCTCATCTGTAGATAAAATAGGCTTATCTTAATGATTATTTTTATTACGTAGGAAAAATAGAGGGGGAAAAAGCACAACATGCTAAATACTTTGTTTTGTCTTTCCCATGTCCTCACATGACGGGCTAAAATATTAGTGACTTATTTTCTTTTTCTGAAATACCCCTGACAGTCTGCTTTGCTGTCCACAAAAATGTCTTACTTTGGTGTGCTGACTTTCAGTGTACCAAGAATCAAACAATCATGCTATTGGAGGTCTGGATAGAAATTATTGCAGCAAATTCCAAAGACAATTCCCTCTAAGGATTTACTCATCGTCTAGTAACCACAATAAATTTACCGCAAAAACAAGAAATGTTGATGTTGTGTAGAAAACAATATTTTTCTGGATGTGGATGCAAATCTAAAAGCCTGGAAACTATGCAATACTTGTTCAATCACACACAAGAAATACTGGCGTCCTCTGAAAATGCATTGTTATCAGGATTCAGGGAACTATAACTCCCCTTCCTTGACATGTGGGAATGTGTCTAAGAAATCATCCTATTTGTTACAAGAAACAAGCATGCTGGCCTTTATTTTAGACCTCTAATGGACCTGCACTCTGTTTAAGTTATCACTTCCTCCAAGTCAGCTCCAATCTCCAACTAAGCCAGCTTAATTAAGACCACTGGGTATAAAAAACAGAAGGAAAAAAAAAGAAGGGAAGTGTTGAAAATTGAACAGAGAAATGAACAGTCTGGCCTCCACATTTGCTACCAGGAAAGTCATCATCTAGCATTTGTTTTGTCCTGCTTGAGTGTGGAACACTGATTGAACAAGGCCAAGGCTAGATTAGACTGGCTACCCCAGAGGATTTTCCTGGCCACACAGGCTGGGAGTTGAGTTACTCTAAGCATCAGCCCAAATAGTAAGGAAACAGCGAGGCCAGACCAAAAAAAGCCTTTCCTAAGGGATCCATGTATGAAAAGAATTGCTGTTTGATTTAGGAAAGTCATTAGAGGCTTTAGCGTGTGCTTTGTCTAATGTCAGTAAAAATATTCATCAAATGAAGCACAATGTTGTGATTAGTTGAAATTTTTCAGTGGATTAAAATCATGTGTTTATGAAACAACCGACAAAAAAAGGACAAATATGGTAACAGTATAAAAACTTTAAAAACAAGGACCTTACTTGTGTGGAGAGGAGCTGTCGATGCAGGTCTTGGTCACATCCGTCACATTTGGATTGCAACAATCACCGTTATCATAAAAGTAAGTGTCGCAGTTACATTCAGCGTCACATACTCCATTTCCCAGTTTGTGGTTAGGACAGTTGCTTGGATGCCCAAACAGACAGTCGCCTGCATCAAACCCTGTCAGTGGATGGTTACATTCAGGGTCACATTCATCATTGCCAATTTTGCCAATATCACAGTTGGCAAGAATCAAGCGGTCACGTAGGGAGGAGCTGGTCACATTATGAATGCTGAGATTCCAGGATATATTGTAGGGATTGAAGGCATCATTCAACTTCTGGTGTTGCAAGATAATTTGGTTGTCTGATACAGTTGGTCTTTTCATTTCATCATCCCAAATATTTACAACGCGATACTGGACTACCTTTCGCTGACGGAAAGTCCAAAGCTGGTTGTAGTTTTTAATTACGTCAACATTGTCACACACAGTTTGGCCACAAGCTGGAGGTTCTAGAGTTGTGTCCAATAATCCCTCAGATCGTCCCATGCCATCGGTACCGAGATATTCTTTTTGTCCAGGGCCTCGCTTCTCTGGCTGAGGGAAGCTGCCATCTTTAACTGTCAACCACTTGCGGCCTGGGTGTTCAAAGTTTTCGCGTATGACTAAGTGAGGTAGATCTCTGGGGTGTTCGTGACCCTGCATATCCCTGATAATATCCCTCTGTCCACGGGCCTGCCTCCACAAACCCACCTTCTCAACTGCCCCTCTGTAATTGTGATTCAGTGCGTTCCCCCCAATCATTAGGACTTTGCACTTTTTGGTCATATGACTGAAGACATCACCCGACTGCTCTCGGCTAACACCGACCTGGGCCCCATTGACGAACAGCCTCATGTACACACCGTCATATGTGATCGCCACATACGCCCATTGTTTAGGTACATAACGAACGTTAGCATGGATGGAGGTCACTTTGTGAGCACGGTCCGTTTTGAGCGAAAAGAAGAACCGAGGATCGCGGTTTCCATGTTCACTAACAGCCTGGATCCCAAGCAGCCAACCTCTGTCACTGGAGGCGTAGAAACATTTGTCGTACAGGCCTGGAAAGAGAAGGAAACAACAGTAAATTAACATTTGTTTGTCTTATTTCTAAATCTGAAGCAGAGGTGATTGATTTTTCTGTGAAACAAGTAATTGTTCAATTGATTTCAAGGTATTTTTCTAGAGAAGAACCAAACATTTTTGGTAACATTCAAAATAAGGGTTTTGCCATGATTGGTCCTTTTGATATCTAAAACTATGCTATCCTGGAAATTAGGTGGAAGTGTATGTTTAACTCAGGGAGACCCCATGGAAATGTCCCCTGTATATATTTATATTTATGTATTGAGTACATTGAAAGTTGTACATGAAAGTTGTCTCTTGCCAGTGGGGGTTGCCAGAAACAGCTCGTTTTCTGCTAAGGCCTTGTTTTTGCAGAGGCACCGAAACACTTTTTTCCTGTTTCACTTGGACCCTGCCTGTCAGCTTCGGGATGGTAATGTGTTTTCACTTCTTCGGGGATCACTGAATGCTTACTGTTTGTTTGTTAGCTTAGGGCCTGCTGAAATGCCTCAAAAGGTTCTTTTCAGAGGGTGGAAACGGTGTGTTCACAGGTGATAGAGCTGGACTCTGCTCTTGAGGCACTTCATGGGCTTTCAAGTAATTATTCCTACCCACAAAGAGACACTCAATCTTTGACCCACACACCCAGTTCCAAGAGCTATGAAGTGTTTTTAACAGTTAACAATGAGATCAGGACTTGAGATTTCTGGAAATACCTTTCATACTTGCCTATCATACCTTTATATAGAGTAAAGTTGATGATCACTACAATGTTTACATATTTGCTTGAGCACATGTAAGACTTAATTTCTTATTTTTTAAAATGATATTTTTAAGTTAGAGGTTCTTAAGCTTCATTAAATAAGCACCATCTCAGCACCTGCTGCAGGATATCACAAAAAATGTCATGTTATGCGATAGAAATGTGTGCTCCAAGAAGTCAGAATCTGCACTCTAAAGGTTCGTGGTGTCTCACAATCCACATTTCCAAAATCCATTAGAACTTGGAATGTAAAGGTGCACAAAAATCATAGTTTGCCTCATTTTTGAAAATGTTTCTGAGAAACAAGCAATAGAAAAAGCTAATTTCCTGGCAGAAAGTTAATTTTATCAATATATGTTCGATCTTAAATCGAACGCTTTTTTTAAACTAAAGGTTTGGGCTTATTTTGTCAATGAATAAAACCATTGTGTAAAAATAACTGAAAGCAGTCAATATATTTGTTAAGTATGTTTTAATTTATATTTGGATGTAGTTTTTAAATACAGTATGCAAGTTGTACTAAGACACACAATTAAGAGCATCTATTTCCCCTTGATATCCTGTCATTGGATGGTTAATATCTGGAGCTACAAGATTCATATGGTGTTTGTCATCATTTCAGGGAAGAAGTTAATTTAATGTAGCTGTGTAGCTTATTGCTGTTAAAAACACTGATATAAACGTTTTGATGCGGTCCACATTAATCCACCATTAATGTATCTGAATGAGAAACTAGAATGCTCCCCAAAATAGACCATAGTAATAACTGGGAGTCCTGGGAATTTGCTGTGCAGATACGTAATACCAACATTTCTCCGGAATGTCACTAAACATTCGGGAGAAATGTTTAGTGACAAGTATCACCAGTGGTACATGTACCACAGTTTGAGAAAATGGTATTATCAGACTGGCTAATGGTGCAGAGAAATCTAGCTACTTTGACTTGTTTCTAATTAAATACACACAACAGTATACGTTCATTAACTTGGAAGTCCGTACACAAATCCTCAAAAACATTGGGATGAGTTCAACATCAAGGTCAATCCTCAGGCTTCCAATATGCTGGAAGGAAAAACCTTCCAGCTGTCACATTGTGTACTCAGAGCTAAAAGGTGTACTAAAGTCCTCATAGGGTTTCTTGTGTAAACAGCTGTCATAATTCTGCCATGCCCAATTAATCCAGTGCACTGCACTTCTCCAAACCTAACTCTGTGAGTACCAAGATTGACACAATCACACACACCCACACACACACACACACGCACACACACAAATAAATCTATATTTATAGATATATTTGTGTCCCCCAATTGACACACATACGGATGCAAGCACCCAGGCATTTATTTCCTTTCTTTTGTTTTTTTTTTCTGCCCATACCAAAACACTACGTAAAGACAACATAGTCAAAAAGCACACATTCACTCACAATGAAAAATGTCACATGGACTTGTTAAAAAGCAGAGAGGAAGGGAATAATTAAGACTCGTTTACTTTTCAAATGTGCTGGCTCTGAGAAGTCAGCAAGAGTCTTTTTCATCTTTATACTAAAGTGATCAGAGCAATTTGAGGAGAAAATAGTGGAAAACATTGGTCAACAACAAGGTCAAAAGTAAGAAAAATGTCATTGGCTTAACTTATTTCAATTGTGTCTAAAGAAAAGTGACAAAAAACTCTTAAATAAAATAACATGCGCACTGAAATTCTTACTGTCAGCACCTAGCACAACCCTGTCAGGATGCAATGCTCCAACAAAGTTAAAAGTTTTAGCTGAGGCGAAATGATGGCCACAAATGTTTTGACAATTCTAGAACAGTTTATTAATCAAAATCTCAAGTTTATTTATCTCCCTCTTAGTATCACAATTGAATTCATACCAGATCACCTTGACATTTTCTGAGAACAGAGGAAGGCAAAAAGACAAGCTAGGGTAACATTTCAATGTTTTTGTTTATACCTTCACACTGAGTGAAAGCACCAAGTTATATCTCTTATCACAGCAATTATCTACTAACGTCTGCATATAATTGCTTCCAACAGGTCATGGAAGATTGCCACCATTTCTTTTGTGATTCTTTTCTTTTTCCTCTTCTTTGATGCGGGATAGCCCAGCATGACCCGGATGCAAAGGCTAATAGGGAACAACAGAGTCTGCATAACACTTGGATGCAGAACTTGATGTCCCAATGGTGGGTCATTCTGTGTGTGTATAGTCTCCTTGAGGTAACTTTTGTTCCTCATGCAAATACATGGGAAATTACAAAAAGTACAAATTAACAGTCACTGAAACCTTCCACAAGGAGAGTAAGCCAAAAAGGGCATTGCTAAAAAAGTTGGCTGTTAACATTGTGTTCTAACCAAGCATATTAATGGAAAATTAAGTGGAAGGAAAAGGCATAACAGAAGAAGGTGCACAAGGAACAAGGATAACTGCAGCCTTAAATTTATGGCAAGCAAAGTTCATCCCAGCATCTGGGGTAGATTTACATAGAGTGGATTACTGCTATAGTTAATACTTCAAAAGAACCACCTACTGGCATATTCAGGACAAGGGCTATAAGCGTAGCCTTTCCTGTGTAAGGAGACTGCTTAACTACAGTCAGTGCCAGAGGTGTCTCACCTGAGCAAAGAAAAAAACATCTGGACTGTTGGCTAGTTGTCCAAAGTCCTCTTCTCAGATTGAAGTAAATGTTACATTTCATTTGGAAATAAAGGTGCCAGAATCCAGAGGAAATAGAAGACCACTGTAATCCAAATTGCTTAAAGTCTAGTGTGAAATTTCCACATTCAGTATTGATGACAACCTGGGGGCCAACAGTGAAGCAGCCTGGGATTCCTTAACACCTCAGCACAGCCACAGGCTGTTCACCTCCTTGCTGTGCCACATTGATGCAGTAATTCATGCAGAAAGAGTCAACAGTAAGCACACACTACGCCATAAATGAACATACATTTGTGTAGCATTTCGGTTTTAAAAAAAGGTATTGGTTCCATGTAATGTTCAAATGTAATGTTCTGTGAATTTTTCATTTGCTCAAATCCATAGTCAACAAAAATAAAAATGTCAAGTACTCTGAGTACCAGGCCACGCTGGCCGGATGTGACGTTCAAGCCCTCAGACAGTACTGCATGGGAACTCATCAATATAATCCCACATCTTAGAAAACCCCTGTCACTCTGCTTCATCATCAGATAATGTGATATGATACCATACTCCTTAAGGAGAAAGACACATATCAGGTCTGGTCATTCAAACGTTTTATTGACAAACATTCCTTTGACAAACCTAATTTGACTAACTAGCCATATTGCTTACAATGTTGTCTTAAAGTGGCACCCCGTCTCCCTCAAAATGCTTACATGTTAGACACTGGTGTCCTCTTAACAGTTAAGAGGTTTTGAGCAACATTTAGAAATCAACAAACGCACCAGTGAAAGATGAAGTGGTGAAGAAACTTAAAGAAATGTTTGATAGCAATTTAACAGGGTTTGAATGCCATGGAGCACTATTCAACCTACTGTGTAAAAACTGAATGAATATGGCACAATAGATAACTTGGCATGGAAATATACCAGAAGATGAAAAGCATTAATTAAAAACACAAACAAGAGAACCATGGTAACTCTGGAGGAGCTGCAGAAACCCACAACAAGCAAGGCAGAATCCGTTTAGAGGAAGTTATAAATGGTGCACTCCACAAGTTTTGCAGCAAGAAGAAGAGGAGCAATAAGATAGCCTTTAATAATAAAAAAAAAGCCATGAGGAATACTGTTTGCAGTTTTCCACAGGCCATGTAAGTCATAGCAAAGATGTGGATTAAGGCGATCTAGTCAGATAAGATGAAGCATAAACTTTTTGTGCTGCATGCAAAACACCACTTGTGGTGGATAACTAACACTGTGATTCGCCCTAAAACTCCTATTTCCACTGCCAAGACGACATTGGTAGCATCATGGTGTGGGAAGCAGGTTAGGGTAGATTACAAGATGGGTGGATGGCGAAATTCTGATGGAGGCCATAAAAAACTTAAAACTGGATCAACTTTGTGCAAAGTTGGTGAGACATACCCTTAAAAACCTTCAGCTGGTAACAGTCATTCTATAAAGTATTGTCCGAAGGGCTGAGTATAAATGTATGCCATATTTTTCACATTGACCTGTCTTTGAAGAAAAATATTGAAAGCCATGCATCCTGTTCTTTCCACTTGACCTTTTATCTACCAATTCATGTTGTTTGTTTACATACAAAAAAATGAATAAATTGAATCTTGTGGCGGAAAGTTTTAAGAGGCATGAGTATTTTTGAATAGTACTTACTGTCACCTGTATCCTATCAGATTACTAAACCAGCCACTTAAAAGTAACTTAAAAAACTTCACTGGAAAAATTACTGATGAGGGTTGCTGAGCATTTGAGAAACCAGTTCAGTCAGCATGCATCCCTAAGTTGAAAACAAGCTTTCCAAAGCTCAGCGAAAACATCACCGTGAGCACTGATGTAACAAAATGCATTCTGGAGAAGGGAAAAAAGGAGTAAACTGATATTGCAACGGTCAATAACAGTTAAGGGGGGAAAAAAGCAGCAGGCACAAACAACACCGTGCTGGGATCAAAACAAGGGGTTAGAGTAATTTTAGAGGCAGTCGGATTTTTGTGGGCTGAATTAGATTTAAAAGATTATGCTCTGCTGAATTTGTTTGATCATTGTATTTGTTGTCTTTTGAGTCACCAATGGACCTAAGTCTTAAAAATGCACACAAAAGATTATGTCTAAATACTAATCTCCAGTCAGGAGGAGCCAGAACAAGATGAGGGGGCCTGGGCACAACAACAACAACAACACCTGCAGAAAATAAAGTGATTTCATACCTTATTTGCAAAGATGCTCAATTTGAGCTGGGAATTGTGTCAACCAGTTGGAAGTCGGAGTCTGTGTTTCTCTTGCACAGATTCTATGAACTCAACATATGTTCCTGATATCACACTGAGGAAAATCAAAGTGTCACTCGGGTCTCCGCAGACCTTCCCTCGACTCCCCCAGCTTCGTTCGAGACTCACAAGAGTTTGCGGAACTGGCTGACATTACGTAAAAGTGTTCTGTAACACACCACTGAGTATTTATGTGATCACAGAAGAGGGATGTTTTGGGGTCTGAGGGTCTGACAGACAAGGACAAGGGGGAGGGGAGCCGGAGAGGCATGTAAATTTTCTTTTATTGTTTGGAACGTCTCAATGCCGACTGGCTTACAGGAGGGCAAGGAGGACTGAGTTCAATTCAGTTCACCTCAGTTCACCGGCAGACATCTGTACAGCAAGCAATGACTTGTGTGCAACGCTCCCTATCGGTAAGGAATGGTAAAAAAAAAAAAAAAAGAAAGAAAAAAGAAAAAAAAAGATGTAGCCTATTCATGTCAGTGAAAAAAGATACGGTAATGCACAATTCGCGCTATTAGTCAAAAGCAAATGCTGTAGTATTAACGCCTTTGTGGGGCTTCTTTACGCATGGCTGCAGTCAGCAGTGTGCACAGACAGCAAAGCTTTTTTTTTTTTTTCCCCTGGCGGCAGGGATCCGTCTGCTGAAGTGCACCGACATCTGCCTTTATCGCTGAATATTAAATGCATCACCTCCGACTGACTGAGTCTTAAATTAGAACCGATTGTTTCGCGCAGTCGTCGGCGCGACAAGGAGCGCTTGTAAAGCCTCCGGAATAAAAGCGCACCTACACGTCTGCACACGAGGGGAAGCCCTACATCTTTGCAGTCTCCCATCTCGTAACTCCAGTAGCCAATCCAGAGGTGTCGATTTGGTGATGGGGGGTGGAAGGTGGAGTGCAGAGAGAGGGGGGCACTCGGGTTTGCGGCGTGGAGCTGCGAGCTTTGAGCGCCTCCACAGATCCCTCCGACGGATCTCTCCCGTTCTGTGCCGAACGTGACGTGCTCGCGCACAAAGTTTTGACCATTACATCATAGCTTTAAAATAGCCAAGCCGGCTCGGAGAAATTACATTTTACGCGCGGTGACATCAGCTGCCGGTCAAAGATGCAGTAGCCTATAACTGATGTCCATATTTTCCTCTGTAGGTTTTAAGATTCCTTATGGGATAAATCGTGGATACACAGATGAATAACACACCAAACATAAATTTGTGCTAAAAGGAAAATCTTGTCAAACTGCTGTTCTCCCTACAAGGTGGGAAACTTTAATGCAATAATGATAATAATTATAATAATTATAAAAAGTCTCCGGTGCGTTGCCTAAAATATCCGCTGCACTTTTCAGAGCATTACATCATTGTCTAGTCTGATAAATTAACTCATTTTTAAACTCTGCGCGTTGCTTCTTTAGGAAAACAGCACAAAGCCATCACACATTAATCCGCTTCCAACTCTCACAATAGAGTTGTAATAATAATAATAATAACAATAATAATAATGATAATAACAATAATAATAGAAATCCTACCTGCTATCACTGTGGGCGATCGCTGACCTCCCTCCGGCTTGATCCACATCTCCAGAGTAAAGTTCCCTCTTGGTATCTCCACGCCGGGCTTCAGACGCAGCTGATCTCCGCGGCCGGTAAAATAAACAGCCTTCCCCAGCTCTGGAGAGTCTTCCTCCGCGTGAGAGGAGCGCCGGCGCTGGCGGAGCACCCGCCGCTCCAGCCCGGGCAAAGACCGCTTGCCCCGGGGCAGACGTGTGGCACAAGCCCCTGGGATGGTGGCTCTCGCCTCCCGAATGCGCACCAGCTCCCTCTTGGATCTCCCTTTTCTCCGGACTGTCCCGCACTCTGATCCAAAACACAGGATGAGAATCACCAGGCAAGACACCCAGGGTGATGTCCAAAGTTTCATTGTTCGGACGAAAGCTAGAAAAAAAAAAAAAAAAAAAAAAAAAAAAAAAAGGAAAGAGAGAAAGAAAGAAGAAAGAAAGAAGAATCAAAATCAAAATAAGCGCTAAAAGAAAAATAAAAATAAACAAGTAAAAAAAAATAAAATAAAAAAAAACCCTGAAAAAATTTAAATGTCCAAAATGTTCTTCTGTTTAGGATCCTCCCGAGTTTTTCCTTTCTCTCTTTTTACAGCGGCAGAATGTCAAACCGTATAAACTGTCTAAATAAACCCATAAAGCTATGCTGTTTTTCCCTCTTTATATTGCTAAGCCACGACCCCCTCTCTTAAGCACAACTACTCTGGAGACATTCAGGGGACACGGGAATATTTCATTCATGTATGTGTTCCACGGGTTCTTTTCAGTGGGTCCCATTTAGCCAAGGGGATGACTAATAACTAATCAATCAAGAGGGGGGTCTGGCCGATGCCCCCCTCAATCCCCGTGGAAGGTAGGAGTAACTCGCAGAAATCCACAGTTGTCCGCCAACCTCTTGTCACACCTTTTTGTTGTTTCCTTATCCTACTCGTAAAACAGCATAAGAAATGGCACACAGCCTATGAAATTCCAAGTGACAGCCACCCGACCTCTCATATTTATTACAGAGAAAAGGGAGCTAAATGGAGATCCAGAATTAAATAATAATAGTAATAATAATAATAATGTTTAAAAAAAATGTAAAAAACAGAACTTCCCTTTCGGTCTGTGTGGCAGTACAAAAGTTGAAATTCACTGTGATATATCAGTTATCAGGCGCAGGAGAGGCAGAGGGACAGAGAGCTGCAACACTAACCATCGCGGTCCTCACTGATTGCCTGGAGCAGATAGCCCTACTGTTGGAGGAGTCGGAGCCCGACGTCCGCATCCAGCTACTCTCAAAATTCAGTTAAAGAACAAGTCATGTTTCAAACGTTCCGGGGCTTTCTGTGTGTGTGTGTGTGTGTGTGTGGGTGTGTGTGCGTGTGTGTGTGTGTATGAGGGAGAGAGAGAAAAAGGAGAGAGAGAGAGAGAGAGAGAGAGAGAGACATAGAGAGAGAGAGAGAGAGAGAGAGAGAGAGAGAGAGAGCGTGTTTTCATAGTGGGAAGTCACACAGGTAGCCAACTCTCACTGACGGCAGTTCCCTTCGCGGTACGCAGAGATACGATGATGTTTGGAGTTTGTGAAGCGTATAGCTATGTATCCCTCTAGCGGCTACAGTTTAAACAATCCTACACTTGCACACGTCGCACAACAGGAGATCATTGCCGGGCAGGATAAGAGGCATGAAGTCCAATCTAAGCCCGATTATGCTTGTTAAATAAAAAATTTAAAAAAAAGTTTTGTGGCATGTCATTAGTCACGACTTGCATTGCATATGGGTTTATTTGTCACTCAGACTCCACACTTATTGAAATTGAATTTAAAATTGAGAGAGATTAAGGCAAAAGCTATACTTAGGATTTGAACAACAACATGAGACAAAATCATGATCTGAAAGAAGAAAAGCTGTTTTTATTGATGTTCTCTTTAGAAACTGAGTAGCTTGTTTTGGTTCAGTTATGATTTATGGGCTAATTGATTAGCTAATGTTATTTAGTTATGTTGATTGATTTAAAAAGTGCCCCTAAAACTCAACTTCTAAAGTCATCGTTTCCTTTTTAATCAAACAAACCAAGATAACCGAGACACAAAAGTTCAGTAATAAAGATGGAAAGTTCCAGTACTTTGTCCCTGCACATAATTCATATCTCTACATTGTTGGGCATGGTTTTAGTGCCATAATTAAGACTAGCTCCTAGCTGTGGCTACTTCCTTGGGATAGGGGGCTATATCCATATCGAATCCAGCTACTGATCTGCTTTATGATATGTCAGCATTGGTGACTAAGCAGCTGGCGCTGGAAAATGAGAAGGAGACCACTATTGCTTTAAAGAGGCTGGTGACCAACCGGATTGGCTTCTTCCTCTGCTGTCCATTAGCACAGATAGCATTAGCCACCCTCTCACCAGTGTCGATTGATCATTAATCAGATCATTAGCTGGCTTTGGCATGGATATAGTATTCCTTGACAAGTAATTTGCCCCTGCTGGGCGCACAATAGTTTTAATTATAGCACTAAAATTGTGTTATAATATGGAACCAGAACATATGGCATGATTTTAGTACCATATGTTGCACAATAATCATAATTATGGCACTAAAACCACCCCATAATTTTGTACCCACACGCTGTCTTTTTAGCCCTGTTTCAGAACTGTTAGTTAAACCTTTTCCATGATGGTGTGATGACTAAGGATTTATGACAAAAACACAGGAGGCGTGTTTTGCCATTAACACACATTAATGTTTTGAAGGGTGCGGAGACAGAAAAAATATTTGAGCTTCAGCTGTAGGTAGTTTATTCAGCAGCAGTGAAGCTTGAAAATAAGAAATCCAGAAAAGTTCTGCATCACCAACTAATTGACAATAATAAAGCCACTGCTGTTGACACGTTTGCACAAAACTAAGGAAATTTATGTTTTTTTCATTCTTTTTTTTTTTTCCTTTTTGCGTACCGCTCCGTTTCCACTCCAGCTGAGTCCCGTTCAAATGCATTCTTGTTCTGCAATGTTGGGCCCGTTCATGAAAGCTCTCGTCTGACCAAAACGTGATCAATTGGACAAGTGATTTATGTCTATTAAATCTATAAACAGAATTGCTGAGCCTGATGGAGTCCAGCAGCAAAATGGGAAAAAACATCTGACTCATTACTAGTGAAACAAATCAAGCTCTCACCTGTTTATAGAGGTAACAAATGGTCCTAATTGGCCCAAAATCCCACAATCTCTCACAGAACACCATTTTCAAACAATCAATATATTTTACTGAGTTCACCAGATTTTTAAGGAGGAAAACAATTAGCATACTCAAGAAAATTACTACTCCAACTTCAAGTAACTAACTCAAAAAGCTTGCAAATAATTTTTGTTGCTTGGAAACAACTCAACTCAACTTGGTTTCATTATTAAATCCAATCAATAAAACACACACACACACACAGTGCATAAAGTTTTTTAAGACAACCAAGACAACAATGGTTCGACAACTTTTTTTAAATAAATCATTTCAAATTGATTGAGCCTTCCAGTTTTTCATTTGAAACAACTTGCTAGATTTTGCAATGTACATTAACTGTTTCACTCTTTTCTCGGGTCTATGTCTGCCGAATGTTGACAAAATGTCGCGGATGTGTAAGTTTCAGGTTGACTCACTCCAGCATGCTGATGTTTACTGACTGTCACCTTTGACAGATGTGCATTTCAAAATCAAACACTCAGACAATACTTTTGAGCCTTTGAGCATGGCGTAAAACCTTTCAAAGGCCCAAGCAGCTAACTGAAAGCAAAACTTATTTTCTATGCAATGTTTCTGTTAAACTACAAATTACTCTCACAGCCAGACAAAAAAAAAATATAAATAAATAATATATATATATATATATAATATATATATATATATATATATATATATATATATATATATATATATATATATATATATATATATATATTTTTTATTTATATTATCATATATATATATATATATATATTTTTTTTATTATGCTCATATATATATATATATATATATATATATATATATATATTATTTCTTTGCATTCAGAAACATTCAGACGGCTGAAATCGTCCTGTTCCTTGTCTGTTCTCCTCCTGTTGTTTTATAGCAAATGTGTGTGCGGACAGCTAAAGGCTGCCACCAGCCATAAAGAGAAGAAGGAACAAACATCAAATATTTACTTTCTTCCTCATATGGTCATGTGACTTTTGAGCCACATACTTCTTTTTGTGTCGCAGGTATTGGTGGGTGGAGTGGCAGTGGGGAGGTAGGGAACTAGAGAGGAAGTTTGTTTAAACAGTGATTGAAAGCTGCTACAAGAACACCTTCGCATGTATGCAAGGAAATAATGACGAACTTCAAGGCGATTTTAAATAAACATTGGATGTAAAGTTGCATGGTGAATTTTCCTTTGGGTGATTGTCTCCAACACTTCCTACAACATTGTTTCTGTTTGAATTTTAACTCTCCTCCTTGGTCAGTCAGCACTTTACATTATAAAGCGTAATTTGAATTTATTGGTGTAATTTAAAAAAAAATATTAATGCTCAGAAAACACAATTACTTCACAAATCTATTTACAAATTAGTCAGAAATACCATGTGTGTTATACATGCTCATAACATCAATCATAATTTCAACATATCAAACCGCTCTCCACCCATAGCTCTTCGTTTTTGTAAGCTGTAAAAAGTTTTGATATCTTCTTTTGGAAACAGGTCAACTGTTGGTTACTTATGCACCCAGGAAAGCAACATCCCACTTTAACCCAACGACCTGTGACGTTCTAATTCATATAGCCCGTGCACAATTTTGCAAATCGCATGGCAGATCCGAGTTAGTCCACAAAGTGCAAACTACCATCAAAAGAAGCATCTCGCTAAGGTCAGCTGGGGCAAGAGTGACGAGGACAAACTCCTCAGATAATCCCAAACTGTGCTTAAAATGTATGGAAAACGGCAATTAAATCTACTGAGTCTTTTTAAAGCGCAATATGTTAACATGTAATGAAAACATTATAAATATTCCCCTGACAGAAAGAGCAACACAAAATTATGTTATGGATTAATCTATGTTTACTGTAATAATGGTGAACTAAATATTTAGTATGAAATAAAGAGCTATATCTGTAAGTGACACTGTTAGGATTATCTGCATTAAAAATCTGAATCCCTGCCATACTTTTGGCTCCCCTCACCCCCTGTGCCACTCACTTTGGACCCGGTGGGGGATTACATCTGTGAAATTAAAAAAAGAACAGCCTGATAAAGTGGGTAAATATATGAGTACACAAATTTTATTGCAAACCTGCATGTGCGATAGCATCTCGAACATTTTTCAGACATTAGTTTGGATTGTCTCATCAGTGTTTTACTTCTTTAGCTTCTCTTGATCACTTGTGAGAAACGTGTCTGCAGTCCTCTGCTGTAATCCTGCTACATCATCCAAGTGAGTGTGGAGAAGTGCAAGTCAAATGTGGGGTAGAAAAAAAAAAACATGCAGTCCTATAATCCATTAATGCATTCAGTTTAATCTGTACCGTGGCTGTTCTAGAAAGAAAATCTAAGTACCTTGTGTTGATTATCGTAGCTGAGCTCTTGTTAAAATAAAACATAATGGCATGTCTTTACAAAACTTTGTAAATTAGGCTGAAATTAGTATATTCATGGGAACTGTTAAGCATTTAGTGAAGAAAAGCTTTAGTTTCACCCAGAACTTAGTAAGGTGGTTGCTATTTCTAAATATAATGCCGTTACAAAAATATCCATTAAAGCACTAAAGAGTATTATCCCATTCTACCCACAAACAGATACCAGCCTGAGTTTTCCAGGCTTCCGTGAAAACTGGCACGCATGCACTTTCCAGTAAAAAGAAAGCACTGGCTGACATGGAGGTGTGGTTCCTACTTTAGCACAGAATATTTCTACTACTAAAAATGCATATACATGCAAGAATAGGGGTTAATCTTCTCTAATGCTTGTGACAGCTGTCATTAATATGTACTCAGCGTGGAGGAGTAGCATTCAGCTGGACAGAGGCATAACATAAACGGAAAATGGAATCTGCTTTTTGCTGCAGTTTGAATGTGAAACGGTGATGTGACAGAAAATAAGATTCTTTCTGACTTGCAGGAAATCTGTCATGCTGGTGAGTGCAACTTCCTCACTGTGTGGAAAAATATTTTTTCTCAAGCTGTGGAGTTTAATATCAGATTAATTCCTCAAAAATTAATTAAAATCATTCACTCTTATGAAATGATGTAACTTCAACAATTAAATTCTCTCTCTCTCTCTCTCTCTCTCTCCCCATATATATATGTATTTTTGATTTTAAAAAATACAAATCACATGTCATGTGGAAAACACTATCCACAGGTTGAAGAAGCTGGTTATTGTTGATGGGGAGATTTAAGGAGCCATGCAATGTTTTTAAATCACAAATTTCTCCCATCTAACCAATTTAAAAGTGCTGGATCAATGACTAAACTGGAATGTTATGGTGGAATACCCATAGACAGAGATTATCCACATGGAGTGGAGAAAGCTACATATTGATAATTCTAACACTTAAAAGTGGCCAGACTGGCCTCTTAATAACAATAGAATGTGCTTTATGCATATAAAAGTATAGAACTACTTCAATAATTAGATTTTACACAAGCCTTCCTCATTTCAATATTATGTGAGTTTTGTAAGATATGCACGTTTATTGGTTCATTTTAAAAATGTCAGCATTCTTCAGAAAGAAAAAGTAAGTTCACAAAGGCAAGGTGAAAGAAAAAGAAAAATGGACTTCCAAAGTATTTTTGGAGAGATTCTTGACAAAATAGGAATTGGCATCGAACAACATATCACTGCCTGCATGTGTAAATATGCACATGCACTGTGGTTCACAAAACAAGTGAGGCTTGCCCCCGGTTTAACTCTGGTGTTTTTACGGGGAAGAGCTCCATGTGCAGGAGTGTGGAGTACGGCACAGTCAGCACACCAACGCTTACCACCAATACTGCCCCTCCGTCTAGACTTTAGAGCACATCCATATGGAGATAGTTAGAAAGCTCATTAGGCTGCCTACTTGAAATACAGTTGTAGTGACGCTTGTCCATAAAAATACACAGTAGACTGGTTTCTGCAGTGGTATTAACCAGGTTGAGGAATCAAGCCCCCAGGAATGACAACTGTTTTGGGCACAAATTGATGTCTCAAATTTTCCAGGGAAGGAGTAAAAACAATAAATTATTTCTTGGAAGATATTGGAACCCCTTACTTGCGCTTGTCTGATGCAAAAGATGCGACGAAGACTTGAAAAATGTTAATGAATGCAATGTTCATTCACCTTATATATTCTCCAACTGTTCTCATTTTTTCAAGTTAATTTGTGCAAACATAAATGTACCTTTGTTCCAGGAAGAAAGGTTCAGGGAGTCAGTTTAGGTCAAAACAAAAGATAGATGTTGCCTTAAGTCGTTGAATGTTTGTTAGTGCATGTTGGAAAATAATTTTTCTATTTCTATGCATAGGATCTCATTCTTTCATCAAATGATATAGTGAACGATTCAACAATATAAGCCTTCTCCTCTGAGATCGATTTTTAATTCCTCTTATAAACATTCAGCCATTATTAAAACTTTTTCTTTCTCCACTGATCTATTTGGATACAAGAAATAAAGCTACATAAATAACCACATAGAAGCCCAAACAACCGGTCCTACACTAATCAACTGGCAAAGAAAGGTCAGCAACAAACTTGAGAACCCATTGAAGCAATTTAGAATGTATAAGAAACATAATTGTCAATTAATTAAACAGAAAGAGGGATACTGAACTCCAGATGAACTTTGAATCTGCCAAAATAAACATAAATGTTTTAGATGTCCATGCTGAACCTAATTTTAATACATCTTTTAATTTGTTTTTCAAAGGACAGTCATTTTTACTGCACAAAGAAGTATCTTCAATACCTTCACCCCATACTCCAATGAACCTAAAGTGGGGTTCAATGAAAATGTTATCAACAATTTTAATTTTATTTTACACTCCATTGAACCTTATTCAATGGCAACAGACCATGTACTAACAGATTCTTCAAAGTAAATAATATAAATCTCTATAATTCCAAAATGGTGGACGTAAAGAAGTTGATAAAATAGCTTTTCACGACTTTATGTATATTTTAAGTTGTTTGAATATGACAGAAACTTAACTTTGGGAGAAGCTTGCACAATCCCTGTGGAAAAAAAAACAACTAGATTATTCTGTCAAGTGATTTAATAATATGAACTCAAGGGAATGTAAAAAAAAATAAAAAATCTAACAATACAAAATCTTAAAGTAGTCTTTATTTATGTAATGTAAAACCCACTAAAACTTTCAGTCTTGGTTATGCAACATAGATACAGTTTTTGATAAATGTTTACTATTTATGGAGGAGACATGTTTATATTTTCGTATAAATAAATGCCATTTTAAATTACAGCATGCATATGGGTCAAAATAAGGGATCGTTTTCAAAAAATGTTTTCTAGGTGTATTGATAATTTGGGATGTTTTGGCTACATGTTACTACACTGATGTGAACACTAAAAACTTGCTTAAGATCATTGTTTTTAAATTGGCGTGTGCATGTGTGTTTCTTATCAATTTTACTGTTTTGAATTTGACTACAGTTGACAAATATTTATTTTATTGTTTATGTTCTTTTTTTTTGTTGACATAGAGCTTGTGGAGTTTTGCACGCTGGCATGAGCTTATGTCCAAGAAATGTGCGCGCTTTGCTTTCCAAAAGAGAAAACCTTAATGTACACAGAGAGATTGAACGTTCCTCCCTGCTTTGTTTGATTTCCTCAGAAGTTGTCCTCTGGCCTCGGCTCGGGGTTGAGAAACCATGTCAAAACCAAAAAACAACATCTCCATGTACAGCTGCAGCCCTTACAAAACTTTAACCAAACACAAAAAAAAAAATTGCAGGAATGTCTAGAATGCACCTGGTCAACAACATTTCTAAAACGCAGCTCACTTTGTGAAGAACATACCTCATTTGCCTTGCTTAGATCACAAGCAATCAGCGTGCTTTGTGGAGTGCGTAAACAATGGTGGGGTGCTGCAATGCAACTGTGATGTCGGGAAATGGAGCACAATCAGCCAAGCGCAATGTGTTTAGTATAACGCTAACGTCAGTAAGCAGAAAAAAAAACCCAAAACAAAATAAAAAAAAAAAAAAACATGCTGCAGCATAAGACAACAACGCATAATGCAACATTGAGATGAGCAAACAACAGGCACGTGCTGATTCGGAGTCAACAATGCAAAACACTGCACCTCAATGTGTCTGGGCTGAACAATGTAAAAGCCGATTATGCAAATTGGGGTTATCGAGGGCATTGCAATCTAACAATGGCGCCAAGTTGATTGGACTGTGTTTGTGTGTGCATCTGTGTGTCTGCACAACCCATTCCCTTGGGTTTCGTTTTTTTTTCCCCCCCCCACAGTTGCTCCTCCCCAAAACCTCTATCCCATGGCCTTTTTACTGAGGCCTCATTATGGAGGCCGCTGTCAATCGGTAGTTCAGGGGTCATGGCAGAGGTTCACATTGATCAATACCCCCCAGTCTGATCAATCAACTTGCCTTTTCATTTCTACCAATAGGATACCAGCTTGCATCAAAACAATAGAGTGAGAGGAAAAAAGAATGTCAGAAAGAATTAGGATAGGGAGAACAAGTCCGCCTCGCTGAACCCATTCCAGCAGCTTCTTCCCCCCCAAAACTTTGGAATGACATTGTCGAGGACACCGATGACTGGCGTGCGTCATCATGATGCACCTGTAATGCCCTTGGGTTTTTTGCTTTTTTTTTGTGCTTGTTCCAGATTCCAGACACTTTGTGGGAAATTTGGATGTCTTGCTACATGACCATTTTTTTCCCATGGCATTAACAGACTCATACACTGATTATCTTCAGCCCTTTTTATTGTCAATGTTTGTAGGACACATTTATATTGAATACTTGTAGTACATTTGTCACTCGATAAAATGACCAAAACAATTAAAGTACACAAATACATAAGTATAATTACATTTATAATTCCCCCCAACACACACACATTTGCAAATTACAAGACACAAAAAGCCTTTTGCCCCTGGCAGACCTTAGGAAATTCCAATGATCCATTGGCTTTAATCATCAAACAGGCTTAATAAAAGGGGTCATTTTTCAGTATCCTCAGAAATTAGAATTGCTCAGTGTGTATTTTGCCAAGGAATTATTCCCCCTAAGGTATAATTCCAGCCACCAAGTAGTTACAAATCATGGAAATGAGATGACAGTATATAGAAGAGAAAGACACTTAATACTAAATCATTAAAAATGTACTTTCTTTCCTCCACCCCACAGCAACACTTGGTTCCTATTGGATTAGCATTCTGAAGGCCAAATATGAAGAGTGAGCCCTGATAACTTATTCAATGGTAAATATACCTCTGTTTAAATTAGAATAGATCCTACTAAGTCACGAGAGGCATGCAATCATGTGACCTAAAAAAGATTAACATTGTCTTATATATTCATGAAAGGAATAATAATATGATCAATAGGTTTTAGCAATGAATATAAAGCAATACAATCTGTGCATCAACAGAAATTCAGAGCGTTTTATTTTAATTAAAAGTAGCGCATAAGCCAAAGAACTTCATGAATTGTGTCTTTAAGAAAGAGTCCTGTTTGTGAAAAGTCATGTGGATATCCAGAGCAGATGGAACCAAAGACAGACTCAGTGAAACATAATGGTGGCAGTATTATGCTGTGGGAATGTGTTCATTTGTCAGGGACAAAGGAAGTTGGATCAGAGTTGATGAGGACTGCTTGGTACTAAATAAAGAGTAATCCTGGGATTGACATGTACCGGTGGAAGGGCATAGGATGAAACAGTCCAAAGTAGCAGCGACTGAAGTAAAATGTGGTCATAGAAAATACTGATGTCTGGAGTTTTAGGGTGTTTTCACACCTGATTTGATTCAATTGGAGACCAACAGTGCAACATTTGTTACATTTTCAGCTGATGCAATTCATTTTCACACTGCTCTGTGTCAAGCACACCAAACCCTTTGAGGAACCTGTTACCCTTCCTTCTTCCTGAAATCTAAGCAAAAACGGAGATTCATCAGATTATAGCGATTGTAGGATTTGCCAAACCAACTCTCTTCAACAATGGACTCAGCACAAACTTCTTCCTCCACCAGTACTGGACACAAGCATTTGTTTTGTTTGCATTTATCCAAATAAATCTTTGTTTTAGTTCTTTTGAGTTTTTCTCTGTAAAAAAAGAAAAAAGAAAGAAAAAAAACTGTATGCACACATACAATTAGGCTCATTACCATGTAGGTTTACATCTGAAATACACTTTTTAACTTGACAACATGTTTCTTCTGCCTGGAACTAATATTAACAATCTGGAATGGTCCAGACAAAGATAAAGGTTATGGCCAAGAGGCCTTGCAACCTCAAAAACTTGAAAAATCAAACTTACCGTTGAAAACATGAAAAACAAACCAAACCAAACAAAACAAAAACTTCTTAGCCATCATAAGCAAATTAAGCACTGCAATAGCAATTGAAGCTTTTCCATTTGTTACCCAGAAAGGTTTAATTAATTTTAGGCGTATTTCTTTGATAAATGTATATCATGATTTCTACTCTCTTTTTTTAGTGATACAACTTGTACATAGCTTTATTTTTTCATGTTTGAAGAAAAATAACTTTCAAACTCCATAACTCAAACTAATTTTGCATTTAGTTGCATAAATAAGGACAACTAACGTCATTCAAAAAAAAAAAAAAAAAAAAAAAAAAAAAATATATATATATATATATATATATATATATATATATATCCAAAATAACATAACACATTTTAACAGGATCCTTGATAAATTATACTTTGTAATAATTTTATAGGTTTCAATAATAATAATAGTTAAAAAAAACTGCACTGATTGCAGTATTGTGTAATCTGATTGCCCAATTCTGTAAACGTCATCTGCTCCAACATATTGTATCATTTATGAAATAAGGCTGAAGTGCATTTGAGAGATTCATGAGAAGCCCCAAGGATCCACATTTTTGGTTTCCTGTGAATAAAAGAAAAAAAGGAAAAAGTGAGTCAAGTATGTGGTGTGTGTGTGTGCACACGTATACGTGTGTGTGTGCAGGTGTGCGGAAGGGAGCGAAGCAGGCAGGTGAACAGAGAGGTGTACTGTGTACCTTTGAGGTCAGGGTCTTTGTGGAGTGTTAGCTGTAATGACACCTGACAGCAACTAGGTGGATTTGCCCTGGCAGTTCTGTACATTCGTGTCACTACTGATAAAAGTCAGCACCCACTGAACAGGAGAAACCTCCATCCCGGTGCCACAAGGTCCTCCACGCAAGACAAAAGAGAGGAAGATGGGAACACTTCCTTCCTTCTGTACATACCTGTCCCTCCGATGCTCACTGGGCAGAGAACTTGCGACAGCTCTGATGGTCCTTGGTTGATCGGGAGTGGAAGTGCCAACTTTGTGAGTTCCACAGGTGGAAGGAAAGCTGCATGACAGCAGACAAATTGGGCATGGGAAATGAAACCTGGATGCTGCTTCTTTAGCTGTACAACAGCCAAGGGCATAAAGGAAGTCTGTAAAACTTTCCCTGCTCATTTTAAGTTACATGTATTCTGGCGGGTAAAGCAAAGCGTGTAATCTCATGGCATGAGATCTTTTAGCTGGACTTATGCTATCTTGCTCTTCATGTTATTCTAATTAAAACAGCCATAATAACAAAACCCACATGTTCTAACTTTTTTCCAGATCTGGTGTTTTTATTTGTAGTTTAACACTGAATTGCCTTTATGTCCTTTTTCTTGAATCATCTAAAGCCTATACTGCCACCTAATGTTCACAAACTGACTTCTAGAAGGAACCCCCTTTACACTGTTGCTCCAGGGTACATATTATTGTTCTATTGCACTCAGTCAACACTTATATCAGAATGTGGTGTTAATTGAAAAACGTATTTTCTGCGCTTTGGATATGTAAAAGGTTGTGTAAGAGTTCCTATGAGAGAATGCAGATTTTAAATTTCTCCATAACCCTGAACTAAGAGGAAGTAATTGTCCATTAGGTGGGTTATTTTCTCCCATTTTTCTTCTCTTAATAACATAAAATGAGGACTTGCTCCTAAACACGTAAGTAAAAACAAACTTGGCACGTCACGTCAGTAATTGCTTGAAGAAAAACGTCACTGTCAACAGTCAACAGTGGGCTACGTTGTGTGTGTGTGCGCCTGTGGTGGGTGAGGGGGCTGGAGTGGCAGTAGACAAAGAGCTGGGGAGGGAGGGCAAATGTGGACACATGCTGCAAATTAGGCTTTAAGCAAGCAGCCCCTTATTTCCTTATGTTTAGAGCAACAGAGGAGACGTGAGTGCAGGTGTTTCTGCATGGCTGCACCTCAGTGCACCTTGGGGACAGACTGACCTGGGTGTGAAGGGAGGGACCGCAACAGCAGCCTATGAAGAACACAGACAAACTTTTTTTTGTCCCACTCCCTCCCTTCCACCCTGTCCGTAGCCCCCTGAGGAACCCTTGCACGCACTTCTAAGCAGCTTCTGCGTATACACTCCCTGTGGGCGGGCTTCAAAGGTGGCTGCTATTTTGTGAAAGGCCTGTTTTCACTCGACGTGTGTCTGACGCCCACCTATGTCAGAAACTGTGGAAGGCTTCATTTCTCCCTGGGGTGAAATTATACTGGAGAAAAAAAGCAAACTCAATTCGACAGGAGTCAAATCTCAAATGTCACGAGGTTCTCTTACACTATTTTTACAGTGCCTTGCGAAGGTATTTAAATCTCCTACTCAATAACCACAAGTTTAGTTTTTTATGTGAAGAAACAAAATATACAAGGTTTGCAACTTTTTCTTTCGGAAATAAATGTATAAAAAGTGTAACATGCCTTCATATCCAGCCGTGTGACATGAATTGAATAAATTAGGATAGATCTGTGAGACATACTAAACATAATCATTACCATTTTTTGGAAAAATCAATCTCAGATTATGAGACTTCATCTGCTCATTCTGTTTATTATGAGCTCCTTTGAGAATCAGCTGTTTTAGGGCTACGTCAGGCTTATGCAAGTGCTGGCCAGGCCTCCAACTCCGCTTTCTGTTTCTGCAATAACTCTTTAATTAAACGACTT
The DNA here is from genome assembly GCF_027474105.1 of Poeciliopsis prolifica. NCBI lineage: Eukaryota > Metazoa > Chordata > Actinopteri > Cyprinodontiformes > Poeciliidae > Poeciliopsis > Poeciliopsis prolifica. The sequence continues at coordinate 10,084,651 of NW_026562390.1, read as the reverse complement.
GCAACAATATTTAGTGTTCCTTTGGGAACAATAAAAGCTATGTTTGAATTTAATTGACTCTTTACACACCTGAAAATGGCTGCAAGCAGATGCGCATTTGTACAACAACGCGCCTTTGACCTTGAGTAAGGTCCAGAGGCAAAAGAAGTGGAGTTTGCTGCACAACCATCAAAAATGCAGCAAGCGGTTTCTGCATAAGTGAAAGTCTCGCAGTTTTAGGAAAGGTCAGTGGACCTGCATTAGCTTTTTACCCTGCAAGGGGATTGTTCACGAGTGAGGGGAGAAGAAGAGGGAGATCAACAGATGAATTGTTGCGACTGCTGCACCAGTCACATAGATGTAGTGAAGAGAAAGCAGAGCTGAAAGACACTGCGAGTTAAGTGCAAGAGAAAACTTCCAAGGAAGCGTAGCTCTTGACCTTCATCTTCACAGGAAATAAGAGAAAAAGACAAAACAGATTACACACAAAACCTTTATACAAGAACTACAGCAAGCTTAGCATATTGTCACACAGAAGTTTAAAGTTTATTCACACATAACATACTACAGAGGGTAATTTATTCAAGAAACATTGAATAGCGCTGTCATATACGTCACAGGAAAAGAAAATCTAAACCAAAAAGACAACCGTTTCTTTGCCGTTATATAAAAATATTGTTGCTACAAAAGTATAAATTAGGTTTACTAATAAGACAACTCAGATCTGAATCTACACAGAAGTCTGCTGCCAAAGTGCGATAAAAAGACTAGCTGAACAGAATCCAACATATTTTTTATTTTATTTTTTTTGCATTTTAGCTGAGTATAAAAAGGAAGAAATGCCTGTAAAATAGGATGAAAGCAACACCGAGTTCTTAACCTGAATTAATTAACTAGTTGAACAGATCTCCATGTTAGCATTCATTTACCACAACTTCACAACTGAACTTTTATTATCTGAATAAGTTAAACCCCTTAAACAAAAGAAAACTTACAGCTGAATTCAGCGTTTCTAGTATAAGTATCTAAGCTGACTTTTCTATTATATCAAAACTTTCTGAAATGCTACTGTAGAAAAAAGAGGTATAATGTTATTGGTGCTCCCCACTTGTTCTCTTGAATGAAGGCGCCTCCTTGTGGCATAAAAACAGCAGTTCTCCTGTATTTACAAAGTCCATTTCCGAAAAGGGATGATGTCAACCTCTAAACACCAACCAGAAAACTGAACAGCTACTTCCACCTTGAGAGGCAGAAATTCAGTCAGAGTACCTTAAAGTAACATCATGTCAGAGCCAGAAGGATTCATTTTTATCTGATGAGAAACACTGGTTAATAATATTATATATGATTACTCTTATCAAAAGCATGCATATCTTAGTTATATTTTTCATTTAATCAACAAAAAGAGAATACTATTTCTAGGAAAATTTAATTTCTTGTCAACAATGGCATTTTGTCCCAGAGCATATCCTATTGGAAAAAAAAAAAAAAAAAAAAAACAGTGAGAAAAATCCCTTCATCAGTAAGCCCAGGAAAATTGTTGAAACCAACAACCATGTGCAGTATTTTGACCATTTCTCTGATCTAACCCACATTTCAATTAACTGGTTTCTGAAAATCTCAATACTGCCTTCTGAGTGCTGAGGTAAAACATTGGATTGAAACTTGAAAAGTGTATTTCAAACAGATTTTACAGTCGTTTTTTTTTTTTTTCTTTTTAGTTTTTTTTTTAATTAAAATATAATAAACAAAATCAGAATATTCTAAGAAATCATAAAGTGGGGATAAGGAAGTAAGGCAAGGCCTTTAGGAACTTGGGAGAACAAAAATCTAAAGTCTACTAAAAAATATGTGGCTAAACAAAAAGTTTGCAAAGCAAATCCTCGGATCGTTGTCTTGTTTTTCTTAAGTGTTTCATAAAATTAAAAATCAGATAAAAGGGGAAAAAATAGTTTGAATCAAAACTGGTACTGATCTGAAATGTTAATCAGTTTTCTTTTTTCTTTTGGCTTTACAAACGTGTTACTATTCCCACAGATGTATTTTCACTTGTTGCACACTTACATTCACTTTAAACAAAACAGCCCTGCCTGTAGCCTTCCAATGATCGCTGCGAACTGCATTAGTGTGAAGCTGTCTGTGCAAAAGTGAGTGCTAACAGTGTTAAAAGGACTTTGTGTCTGTGTACAGTCCATCAGTGTTTTCTGAGAAGGCTGTTATTGTACTGAAACTGTCGCCATACAGGCTTCAACAGAAAACAACGTGAAATCACCTGAAAGCTGCAGAACATCTTATAGTACAGTGTATAATATGGTGAGGGGATTTTGAGGTGCGGAGAAATATAAGTGTTTTTTTTCTGTTATTTTACAAAGTGAAGGGTTACTTGGTGGGGGAAGGGGATGAGAAAATAAATACTTGCACTGCAGCATTTAAGAGTATTAAGCAAAATTCAAGCTGTGTGAAAATACAATCTCAAATCACAGTATCAGTTTTGAAACGTCCTTCGGTGTGACACCAATAAAAATAATCTAAATATTCAAATTCGATTCTGATGTAGAGTCATTTTAAGTCTATGTATACAGTGGATACCTGTTTTAATGCTTAAGTTACTACTGACCTGTTTTATGAGCATACATGCTCATCTGATTTCACCTACTAAACATATAAATAAAGCACTTAAGTCACACAGTTATACATGATAAAAAAAAAGTCACCATGTGGACACTAGAGGACGCTGTTTCCAGCTATAAATTCCTGATAAGTCTACATGAATGGCAAAAGAAAAGAAGCAAATGCTTAACATAAAAGAAGGCAATTAATGTACAAAACAAAGGCAAGAAAACTGAAGGGTTACAGGTCGAGTCAAGGAAGAGACTTAAGGCCCAAAAACAGAGAGAACAAACCAGAGATTGAATAGTAATTACCAAAGGCAACAAACAGCAGTTTCCATTCTTCCAAGCCATTTAAGGAGGTATTAGCGCAATTTAATGTACACTCACTTCATGAACACACTTACGTTAAGTTTAGCGGATACACTGGTAGACCAAAAAATAAAGAATAAAATAAAATTCCTCAGTGTTTCTTTTCGATGGCACCAGGTGTATTTTGGGTGGAATGGTTGAAAAACAGAGTTGTGGTTCGGTATCCACCTCAGCACTGAGGTCACAGTTTGGTTTCTTTTTAGGTACAGTGAGGAAAAAGTGGCGGTGCCTGCTCGGATGTGCTCATTCCTGAGAAAATCCTATTGATTTAATAAATGTTAAAACGATTTGATGCAGATTAATGACTTGCGTTGTGAGAACAGTCAGATAACGGGACCTGTGTGCTGTATTAAAGCTTATTGCCTTAAAAATGGAAATCTATAGCTCAAAATAGGAAGACGATGTTTATAGTAGAATGATAAAACTGGGAAGTAACAATAAATAAACCAGCACACTTCCAATGGACTCTATTTGTCTTCTGAACGAGCTCCAAAAAAATAAATACATATACCTGCTGAAAAATGCCATTATGGAATAAACTCGTGCAAGCAAGCTCACCAAATGAATGATAAGCTGTTCTCTTGAGAGTCCAGGTACAATGTGTGAATCTAAAACAAGTGCATTGATGCTACTTGTTGATAGCGGGTGCAAAGTGATGTGGCATTCCTGAATTACCAGCCCTGGTAACCATTAAGCTCGTAAAATCAACTGCAGGAGGTTTTTATGCAATATACTACCTGGGTTGTGCTGTTTTAAAACAATAAAACATTTTAAAAGTTATTATTTCATAATGTTATGGAATACATTTTGGGAGTAATCCAGCTATAACAAGTATGACTGAACAATTTCATTAAAAAAACGTAAAACAAATATATTTAATTGGATGCTTTCCTCTTTTAATCCTTTGAACTTCTATTAATTTCAGATCTGTGCAAGTCTAATGGTTTGACTTGTACATCAAAAAACAAAGAAAACAATTTCAGCACATTTTCTTCACCATTTTGTAATTAAAAAGGAAAGCATCACATAAAATTAGTTACCTTCTCAGTTGAGAAAAAATGCATGCAGTGCATGCAAATCCTCCAACGCTACATTTTCTGGCCATCAAAGCATCCGCAACGTTTAAGCTCCGTTTTCTGCCTATTGTCCAACATCGACTAAGCTGAAGTATTTTCATTTTAGGTTAGTTGTGTAAGAAAATCCTAAACGTAGTGCACCTAATTTTCAGAGGTGCAGTGGCAGTGAATATTAACTAAGTAATTCTTTCATTATACACCCTAAATGTACTGCTACAGTAGTTTGCCGTTATCTCCCTCCTGAACGGTTTTGAGAAGTAGGTTGGTTTTTTTTTCAGAGGTGTGTAACAGTAGGCCGAAGCAGTGAGAGCTCTAATTACCTGAAAATGTTGTCAACCAGTGAGAGTAACAGCATCGTAGCCTTGTAGAGGTTTAATCATTAGGCTGGAGTAATTTAAATCACTGACTGTGACAATGAAATTCTTCCTGCTCACACGTGCGACTTAAACCGAGGGCAGCGCACCAAACAGGACTGTCTCGTCTTGTCAGAGATACCATTCCACTCCTTCTCTTTGCTCTGTACTTTACATCAACCCGGTCCTCACAAAATATATAAAAAGCCATTTAATTTTATATGTGTGTACAGTCTTTGCAGTGTGTGTTTTTTTCTGTATTATTCTGCCTTGAGGAGTCTTTAGTTTTCTTACACACTGATGTTTACAGTTTGTCTAAACCTACAGTACATAAATATGCATCTTCAGTCATTGGTTGGATGATCGTTTGGTTGATTAGGGACTGTTGGGATTGTTTTTCTAACCCATGTTAGAGCGAAGAAAAATGAGTTTATTCATCTCCTCAGCAGTGACCTGCTGCCTCCTCTTCATTGCCAGACTTTGTTCACACACAGTAACACACTCACTGCGTATGCCCACCGCAGGCACGGCGAGAAGCCACAGCGCCAAGCGAGCGAGCCTGGGGAACTTCTCGCTCACTGTCGAGCTCCAGTACTGAAAGAGGTCAGGTGTTCCTTGGACAAGAGGTTCGGCCAGGTACTGAAAAATCTCTTGTCTGACTTGTCCCGGACCTTCGTCGTTCCCGGAAACCAGCGAGGAACCTCTTGAGGGTCCGCCGTTGTTTCCAGCACCATCTATACGGCTTATTTTTGGGGTTGGGGGCCCGTCTCCATCCCTCTCTTCTCCACTAGAACCACCTCCACCACTCAGACCTCCATCCCTGCTTTCAGCAGCCATTTCACAGGCACGGGAAATGATATCCTCGTGCTGATAGGCTGGAACTGAACGCAGCTTGAGCTGCGGGTCCAGGACCATGGCTACCTGGTGGGCTCTTTCAACCTGTAAACAGAGAAATATCACCGATTATTTGAATGAACACCAAACAAAATTATTCTTAACCAATTATACAGCATTCTGTACAGATATTCAGTATTTTATTGGGATATTTTGCAGACTAAAACAAAGTTGACATGGTACTTATTCATTTGAAATGTTCCAAAAAAGAAAAAAAAATAATATAAATGCATTTATTTTCACCCCCTCTGAGTCTCTTTTAAGTAACCACTTTTTGCTATACAGTTATTTAAGGTAAATCTCTACCAGCTTGTGCTTCAATCTTCAATAGATTTTATTTTTGCAATTGTGCTTGTCCTTATTTGAAAAATAGCTCAGGTTCAGTGAGTTGAACTGTGAAAAGCAATTCTTATGTCATAGGATCATTTTAACATGTGAACATGCATTGATCTAAACCATTCCATTGTAGCTCTGTTTGTACGTTTAGGGTAGTTTTTACTGACCAGTCTCTGTTTGGATTGAACAATTTATTATCTTTAAGGTTTTTTTCTAAGAAAAGCATCCCCACAACATGTTGCCAGCCCCACTTGTATTAATAATTTTGCAAGGTTCTGCATATCAGGGTCACTAGTTCCTGATATGTTCCGTACAGTTCAACCACATGCCTTCAGAAGTGCATTAAGCCCTGATCTGTGGTGAAGAGGAAATGTTATTTATTATGTGAATACTTCCATCAGTTTTCCATGTTCACTTCAAAGTGTGAACATTTGGAGTGGGACTGTTGGATTGTTTTTCTCACTGAAAAAATGAATATTTTCTTTTCCTTATTAACAAGCTCAGAGTCTGATAGCTGTAATCTTTTATTAAATTTACAATAACATTTTTTTAGGAGAAAATACAGTACAGGTAACAAGAAGGAACCAATTTGGTACCTTAAAGTTTTCCTTGAGAGCTTCAAGGAAATAGTGGCAGAGTTTGCTAGCGGTGCCGGTTCCAGCCTCCCCAGCTTTAGATGTGAAGAACTTCTCCAAGCGCAGATAGACAGGCAGTACTTGCTGTAGGGTTGGTCTCCTCTGGCTGCTCAGCTCCAGAGCTGCCAGGCGAAGAGGAGCCAGGAGACAAGCCAGGGTGCTTAGCAGATGTTTGTTAAGTCCTTGAAGAAGTGGCACGGTGGACTTACTGCGGCCATAAGCCTCACAGATGTGTTCGAAGTGTGCGTGGACCTGCAGGAGGGCCTCTGCCATGCGGTCCCAGCATGGAGGTGTGGGGCATTGTGCAGGGGAGCCTTGTGTACTTTCCTCAGTTGTGCTTGTGGATGTGTTGAAGCACTGTTCCTCACGAAGGGCCAGCGTGGAAGAGGAGGCAATATCTCTGCAGGTTGAGAGAAGCTCGGCTAACTCGTGAAGCCCTCGAGCCTGGAGGCTGCGTTTCCCGAGAACTGCCTGAACGACGGCGCCGAGCGAACACCCTGCACACCGCAGACATATTCTGCCCCGCCCGCCGCTTCCTAGTGGCGATCCTGCGAATCCGGCTGCCCACAGTCGAGGCTCGGAGACATAAACGGTTCGAATGTCTGACATGACAAACTCAGACAGCACGTTCTGCACCCAGTGGTGAATCTGCTCGGGCCCCTCCCTCAGCTCCGCCTCCCTTACGCCGAGCACGTAACGTTTGAGGCGGGATCCCTCCACCTGATAGGCTGTGAGCACGTAGCAGGCATCTGGACCAGAGGTCTGGGAGTGGCAGGTCACTGCGATGCCCAGTGAAGCATTGGAGCCCAGGGCACACGTGACTTTGACTTTCACTTGGTTGTACATGCGGGGAAGCTGGCGCAGTGCCAAGGCACTCATGTTGCCAAGAGCATCGCGGGTGGAGTAGGCGCCGTGACGAGCCCCTGTGTCCACAAGGGTCTGTGCCAGCTTCAGGAAGTCTTTGCTGTTTAGCACATTGAGCATGTTCAGATCAGAGCACATTACCCGTAATAGGCGCTCGGCCACCTGCTGCCTCTCCTTCTCAGGTAGCCCATTGTTCTCTGCCAGTTGAGTCAGATGGATTACAAGGGAAAAAATAAAAAACAGAGATAATCATTATTATTATTTGAGGTATTTGATGGATTGATTCTAATATTTCACTTGCTGGGAAAATATAAATTTCCTGAAAATAACAGAAAAAAGTCGGGAATTTTTTTGAAAACGGTTCTAAATTTCACATTTAACATCCAACCTTGAATGCTGGATCTGAGTTCCTCACTAAAGAGCTCTCAAAAACATGTTGTTGACATATTCTCTGTGATTTGATGCCATTTGCACCCATCGTGTTACAGGGTGAACAGTGTTTTCCAGGGCCAGTTTTGAAAAAAAAAATAATAATCACAAACTTCTTTGGTGGTGCAAAACTGCATTACAAGCGATCGTTCATTTAGCTAGTCTGGGTTAACAATCTAAGTGAAATTGTAAGTAAGATACTGCTGCAATACCAATATACTAGTATAACTGTTGATATCAAAAAAAAAGATGAACGAGGGAGGGCTCATTTACTTGTTATTTGTCTACATCCTTAGACTTAATGAGCGAGCAGTACTTACGGCTGAGTGTATGGTTCCTCTGAGAGATACTTTGAGGCTGGATTTGTATTTTCACTGAGGGATGGGCCTGAGCCTGGGACCCTCTCCACAGCTGCTCTTGAGGACCCGAAGCTGAAGAGGTTTTGGGAGAGTCCCCTTTGGTGTGGTTCTCATTATCAGCTGAAAATAGACAGATGGCAGAAAAAGCATTTATCAATAGAGTACATCTTGGGAAACCAGCAGTGAAACTGTAAAACAAAGGTACGAAAATTTAGGGACAAACAAAATGGGAAAAGAAACCTTAAAATTATGCTCTTGACAACTCTGATTCATTAATAGATTAATCGTCTTTCCAATCAGTGGTGTACATCTTTTGAGTGAGTGATCACAGTCACAGTGCTAAGCGTCATCTCCTTTACAAGATGAAACTCAAATGCTGACACAAGTCTCTAAAATTCATTAAAACCACTTAACTACAAACATAAATTTTAAGTGTATGGGCACAAAATGGTTTGTTTACAGACATGAGGCGGAAATATGTTGGAACGAAATGGACTGTCTGGGTATACACAAGGGTAAAAACCGGAAAACGTCCCACAGCCAAACCAAAGACACGCTCCTGATTAAGTTTATGATTCTCAAAATATTTTTCAACAAGACAAAGACCACAGCAGCTTCAGATCCAGATCTGCAACAACCCTTATAACAATCTCTTTCTTAAAACTCTGCATTAATATTGAGCACAACTTTAAAAACTACACCTCAAAACTAGTTGCCAATGAGGACTTGTGCACATTATTCATTTGTCTCGGTGCTAAGCTCAAGGCTTATCTGTATTCGTAAACTCACCAGCGTGCGACTGCATGTGCTCCAGGAGGTTGCTGTAGAACTGGAACTGGATGCCACAGGCACCACAAGTGTAGGGCTCTAAAAAGATCACAACGCCCAAAAGACTGTTGACTTTTTGTCATCAGAATAATAAAAATACTGTGCATTTTTCAACCTGGCTAATATTTTCCTTGATCTGTCATGGATTGACAGTTATATTATCATATAATTGTTTAGGGTGTTTGCAGGTTACTGTGATTCAAGATAGAATCACATCCAATATAGAAGCCCCTCCTTATTCTGTTGGGCTATTTTAGACTTTAGTAATTGACTCTAATAAGGCAAAAAATAACAGAAAAAACAGCATTTACATCTTAACTTAAACAAACAAACAAAACAAAAAAGAATTGGAAAGTTGGAGTCCAGAAGAATAGCACAATATTTACATTTTTGCCACTATTACTTACTTTGTGATGTAGAGAAGGTGGTGGCCACCAGAGGGCTCGGAGTTCCTGCTGACAAGAGGAAAGGGAAGGATTTAAAGCTACAGACACTGTGGTGCAGGCCTTTCCGCATCACTCTTTCTCTCTCTTCATTAAATCTGCCGAACTCCAGATTCTATGCTGCTATTTTTGAAACAATAATTCAGAGTGGATTTATTCAAAAACAGGAGTATCAAATAACAAAAGGGTGTAAATGCTTTTTTTTTTTTTTGAAAGCAAAACCAAAGTGCAGTCTAATAAAACATGAAAAGGCCTTCATCTTTAGAGCAATAAAGGCTAGTTGCAGCATCATCAGGGCTGCTTTGATATAGTGTAGCTAAAGCCTGTATGGTCAGCTTTAATCTTAGACCCTATAACTGCAGTAGAAAATGGCCTATAATCATGCTACCAAATTTAAACTTCCAAGGCCACACAAGCAATAATAATGCTAAGCTAATAATCTTCATCACTGTGTGTTTTGGTCTGGTTGCTTTCACATGATTATATGGCAACTAATATTTTAATTAGTGATCACTACACAAACAAAAACAAAACCTTCTTTTAAACGTTCAAAATTTGGTAATGCTTTCCCTCAAAATGAACTTCGTTGAGCTTTTACCTGCAAGCATGTTTGCAAAGAGATGAGCGGTTATTATATGACACTGCTTTGTAAATAGGAATTTATTGCAGTGAAACCATGGACTAGCTCAGGCAGTTGTGGAAGCGTTGAGCTGCCGGGATGATTTGCTAATCTCTGGACTTCTTTTCTATTTTGGTTACAGATCCCAAAACAGTCATTTTCTGTCATAATTGTAATGATCCCCTCCCAGGATTATTTATTGTTTGGCAGTAGAAACTGCCTTATTTTCTGAATTTAAAAATAAGTAAATGCAATGGTTAAGATAACCTATAATAAGTCAATCCCTGCCCAATTAAAAGGAAGTATAGAAAACCTAACAATCCCTTAGGATGTTTTTTTTTTTTTTTCCCCACTCTTTTTTTCCTCCCACGAACTTGCAAAAATAAAGGTTAATGCTTTCTGAGATTTTCATGTGCATCTTGGTTTGGTTTGACAATTTATTTTGGTTTTCATTTTTACTTTGTGAATTATGCCTTGGAACTCCAGGGGGCTTCTGTAGATGAGTTTTGTGCAGCCAGGCAATTTTAGGATACAGTTTTTTAGTTTAAGACTAAACCAAAAATTAAGATCGTGTACACAAAATGAACTTAACAGCATAAGTAGTCTTCTGATCAGAGTATACTCAAACAGTAACACTTTGAATATTTGGGCTTGTAAGCACAAAGTGATTCTTATAAGTCAAGTTAAAAAGCACCACACGAAAACAAAGCAGGTAATACTTAATTAAGCCCATATTTTTGGATCAAAATGTTTTTTATTGACCTGATGTAACATTCTAAATCCCAAATGTCATGTCTGCATCAGCTGCAAGTTAAAAATAAGCAAAATTAATAAAAATAAACCCTCAGTCTACATGTAATTAATCTTCATAATGTGTTCTACTTAGTACATTGAGTTAGAAATAAAATAATGTTTTAGTAATATTAAAATTATTCAAATGCATCTGAAAGTATTTTTCAGATACTTATTATCAGTTATATGTAAATTCTATCCAATTTCATGTTTTCTGAAATTGCGTTAAAAATTGTAAGTTTTTCTAATGTGATATAGTTCTTTTTTTTTCTCCTGACGTTAGGGTTTGGAAGTCGAGCTTTAATTCTAACAAAGGTTTCAGTCTTTGTCCCGTATAAAAACTCTCTCATTAAGGTAATTGACATGTCCATATGTGATACTTTAGATCAAGTCATTGAAAATTGGTGGTGTTTCAACAGAAAAATCTTCCCAAATAGATAAAGTTGACTAACGCTGAGCTTCTGGAAAGACATTCCTAAAGCTCTGACCGCAACCCTCAAGAAAATATGTGGTTTATGCTTCAGTGCCAGGACACAAACCGATTTAAATAAACTGCATCAACTCTGCCAAAAAGCAGTAATCAAAGATTCAAACAGGGTTACACTAAAATCTGGTTAATCGCTACAAGAAGAATGTAGTCAAATTGCAGAAAGACAGTTAGCCAAATATTAGAGGTGGTTAAATATATATTTTGGAGTCTGTGATTTTTATCCTGTGTGAATAAGAAGAAAGTCCAATATAAATTAAAGTTTGTGCACTAAAATCTACAAATATAAAAATACCCAAATCAATGACCTTCATATCCATAATAAGTGCATTTCAACGTATGACTTTTTCTGTAATCTGGTCTAACGTCAGTCAAGACTTGTTCCCCAGTGAATAAATATAAAGGATTGCTTTAGAGATAAATCCCAAAAATTAAGGAATACTACTACTACTATTAAATTTAAAATGGAACAGTTTTCCTTAGTTATTCAATCCTAAACCAAGTGTTGTTAAAATAAGTAGTGATGCAATAGAGTGGTAAAACACACCCTGGTGCAAGCTATTTTTAAACATGTGGTTAGCATCTATTTTAAAAAGAGTAAACATTTAAAAATAACATTTCTCAAATTCAAGACTGGATGTTGTCTTACTGCTTGTGCTACTCTGAATTGAATGCAGACTTTAAATGTTTTGCACATCATTGCACTCTAATTTATGATGTATTGTTTTGCACCAACCATTTTCTACTAGATGAGGGTTATACAGTTCTGTTTGAACATCTTGGGTAATACAAAGAAGCCGTTTATAAAAGAGAAAACATGATTTTCAAAAGCATCTCTAGTTTCATGATCAGAGAGGGGAGATGAAAAATATTATTTTCAGCTATCAGAATTGAGTTTTATATAGTAACAATTGATGCAAGGTAGGTCACTCAAACCTCTATACACAGACTCCATTTCAATTTTCAGCCCCGCAAAGAGTAACAAAACAATATCTGCTGAGAGCATCTGAAGCAGACAGAAACAAATATCTGCTTAGTACAACATAAAAATACATCTCCCACTTTGAGTAGAAATAATACATTTCCATGCACAGTTAGAAATCCACTAAACAAGACACTAAGTGCTTACCACTTGAGTTCTGCGAACTGTTTGTATCAACCAAACTGGTCTGAATCGCGCTCTCTAATTTCCGTCTAAATGGGCTGTCTACAAGGGAAAAACAGGAGAAACAATAAGTGGCATACTCATAAAAAACAAGTGACCTGCGCAGAAAAAACAAAAAGGGCAAAATATTTTAAATTCAAGCTACGAACACCCACAACTATTAGGTTGAAGCAAAATTAATGGCATGCAGTGTACATTTAATTTTAATCTGCAGCATTGAAATCAATCATTCTGACAGGTTTGAATAAGGATCCAAATGGTCATATTACATTTAAATATGGGTTTAATTCTGCCTATTCGTTTCATCTTTTTGACCCACTTCTACAAAGCGAGCGTGTGCCGTGCTTTAAATAGGCTGAGTGCTTCTTAGCAGAAAGATAGGTTGGGGAAGTGGGGGATGGTGTGGAATGGCAAAATGAGACTCAAAAATTGCACTATCATTTGAGAATTTGTCAATTTTTGCTAACCTAAAAATGATGATTGTTGACTTTTTTAATGTGCATTTTTTTATCTTTTGTGTGAGAATTCCTTTGCTTATTTTAGTTACAAAAATGGTCAACAGCATTTGCTGTCTATTTTTTTTAAAAAGACCATTTTACAAGAGAAAAAGCAACTTTGTTTTTTTTTTTTTTTGGATATATTTAAACTGAAATCCAGCAAAAGTGGTTTAATACCCCAGGATGATATGATACAAATAAGGATGCCTCGATATCGAGTATTATACCAGGGCTCTAGTATTTTTAATCAAATGTATCAAAGTCCACAACTAACTCAATCCTCTGTACTTATTATTGGTGTAATATGTATAACTGTGTTGCACATAAATCAAATCTAGAATACCGGTAAATAAAAATTATAATCAAAATTGTATCACAGTCCCTCCAGACGTCTTCCTGATAGTGTGGGAGGAGTCTTTATCTTGCAATCCCAAAGTTGTTGGTTCAATTCAAGCTTCACCCTGGCAAGACACTTATCCCCAAATTGCCAAGTCAGTGTATGAATGTGTGTATGTTTTTGAGGTTCCAGTTAAAGCACTTTTATTATGATTAGAAAAGTGAGGCTAAAATGTATGATGAAATAATGAAAAAAAAAAAATCACAACCCCCAATATATATATGCAAAATCATTTTCCTGGTATGATAAGGATGAATGTTTTGTTAGTGTGGCCAAGATGGAATTAAATAAGGTTTTGTTAATATACTGTATACAAATCTGAATGCTCTCTTTTATGTGTAGAATCAAAATAAAATGAAACTTACTGCTCAGTGCTTTGCTCAGACCTGTAATTCGGAAGGAAACAGACAAAATTCATTGTGAGTTTGATTGAAATTTAGTTCAGCAGGGTATTATTCATCCAACTTCACATAGCAAAAAACAGAAATGTCACAAAATAAGGCCATACTTACTTTTTATCTTACTAGCCTGGCTGTGGCTAAATTTACTCATGTCCAGGGTACCACATTCTTGTACACGTGAAGTCTTCAAATCAAATGACCCTATAACAAAAGTATTTACGAGTCACATACCCACCAATGTAAGACTTAGTGATATATGTTCATAGAACATCTTTTAGTAAAGCAATATAACTGCAAACTCCTGTAATACATTATATAATAAAGCATTTTAACTGTTTTGTGAGAAGATTCCTTTTACAAAGGCAGTTTGTGAAAATGTTTTCATCTGAAACTTAATTAATAAATGCTTTATGATTAAAACCAAAACTTGGCAGACTTCAAGTCACCACTAAACCTAAGGAGGGACAAATAATCATACTGTTCTTATTTGGTTTCATTTTCTCTTTTTTTGTTGGTAATTAAACATGTCAACATCATATTTTTTCACTTGTATTGAAGGGGAAAAAAAGCAATTACAGTACATTTATAGGCTTCCACAAAGCTAGAATGTAAAAACAATATTTTTCCACCATTCCTCTAATTTGCTCTAAATAAAATTTTAGTTGCATGAAGTTTTTTGGCTTGGTGCTTTAATCAGACTCACCCAATGGTGTATGAAGAGCAACATGCTCCTGGTATGGGTTGAAGTATTTGTACTGCTTCCCACAGAACTCACAAACATAGCTCCCGGTTTCTGGAGATGAAAATAAACACAATTAACCTGTTAATTACTCCAATAAATACAGAAGCAATCATGTCTGCCATCAGAAAAAAAGAGGAAATAAGAGGCTAAAATTACACTGGTGATTATGTTTGCAGAGCAGACTTTGTGTTAACCAGTGTCTGTCCCCACACACAGGTGCATTTAATTTAATAAAAATATCACTGAAAAGTTATCTTTTCAATATATTTTTAATTTACTTCAATAATTCAATTCAAAAAGTGAAACTCATTTTATATGGACTTATTACACACAGTGATATAATATGGGAAATTATTTGTTTAAAGTTGATGTGTAAGTCTTAAACATAATGAAAACAATGAATTAAATTTCTCTCAAAAATGTTATATTATATAAGATTAATTCAAATGTTTTAAACCCTGTCAACTGCCAAACGCTTACATGTCAGACTTTGACATGTCTGTAAGGACGCCGGCTGACTATGATGTCAATGAGAGACATCAGTCTGGACTTCTTTAACACCGCAGCGGAGCTACAGGACGATCACATCCACACCATGCCACACTATTGCAGTAAATCATGCAAAAGAGGGTTGGAACAAGACCAATAACAGGGCCTGTACTTTACTATACAGTGCATGGACATGTTTTTCTTGATGCTAAAATTTCTCTTTAATTTTTTTTTTGTCAATCTTCAGTAACATTTCACTTTTCTCAGACTTTGTTTTTTTTTTTAGGAGCCCTAAACATAATCACCAAAATTAACAAACACCTGAAATACATCATTATGTGTACAAAGAATATATGAAAAATTAGCTTCACTTTTTGAATTAATAATGTTAAAGTCATGTGTAGAGGCTCAAATATATACATACATTCCTATTAATACTGGAATAAATGTAAAACTGCTGAGGATCAACCATATGCTTTTTGTAAACAACAAGATCCAGATACAGGTTATTTGAACAATCACTTTGTTCTCCTATTAAAGCCTATTTTACACATTTTGGGAATAACCTACTAAAGAGAATGGCAATTTAACATAAAATAAGAATTTGTTGTTTCATCATGCTGCAGTAAATCCATGCTCTAAAAGTCTTCAGTGGAAATATCCTCAGGTAGCATGTAGGAGTTTAATAGTAATAGTTTAATAATAGTAATAGTAGTAATAGTAGTAAACTATAGTAATAGTTTAATAGTACACCAGTGGTTGATTAGCTAGGATATGCTAGCAGGGTAAGCCTGGTAAGTACAACCAAATAAATTCTTCTTGTTGATTCTATATTAAACTCTCTATGCACATTTTACTTGTCCAGTCAGCAAGACAAGATTCTACAGCATCTCTTTGCACAGTAAGTGAGTCAATCATCCAACTTAACTCGGGAGCACGTTGGCTAAAAGCGACTGCGGGCATGTAGCACCTGGCAATTCAAATTAAATCAACTGAAAAGAAAATTGGACACAGAAATGATCTATAATTCACTTAAAAAGTTAGAAACTATCGATAACATT
Source organism: Poeciliopsis prolifica (assembly GCF_027474105.1). Taxonomy (NCBI): domain Eukaryota; kingdom Metazoa; phylum Chordata; class Actinopteri; order Cyprinodontiformes; family Poeciliidae; genus Poeciliopsis; species Poeciliopsis prolifica. Next base: position 10,068,824 of record NW_026562390.1, on the reverse strand, counting down.
AATCAAAAATCTTAGGTAGGATGGTTTCTGATGGTTTACACTGATTGGAAAATAGGTCTGGGTTTGTAGTGTGTGATTTATTGTGGGACTTTTTGAAACGTAACAAAAAGAAAAGTAATTTTGAGAACCATAATAGCATATGTTCAAACGAACTATGAGTACTTCAGTCTTACTTGGTCCAATTTTCTGATAGGGTTCAATAGGCTCCTCTTCTTTAAGGCCATCAACAGGTAGAACCACCTGTTCATACGGATCTAAGGGAGACGGAAACAAAAGCATTGACATGCTGAAAGTGTTCTTTAGTAACGCAAAAAACAACTTGTTGCACCAAAACTTGAGGTTACCATCCACTGCGTGCAAGTCACGGTGCTCCTGGAAACAACTGTAGTATTTATACTTCTTGCCACAGATGTCACAAGAGTAACGGAAGCTACCTGCAAATGAACAGAAGAGAAGCAAAGTTTATATTTTCCATCTTAAGTTCAGCCAGACAGAGGATTTCAGAATTGTTGTAATATTAACATTTAAGAGACACAAAACAATGAAGAATGAATTATGGGACAATAATCACTAGCCGGCAGCAACAGATATGTTTCTGCATTTTAAATGTAAGGAAACAGGAATGTTACATGCAAATAAGGTGCAATGCATACACAGGAGTTTCAACATAAAACCCCAGTGTACTATAAGCCTGGCGGGCCACTGGGCTTTACTTGGCCCCCACCAGGTTAACCATTATCTTAAATAGTTGTTTTTTCATACACCAGTAACAGGGACAGTAAAGACGGATTAAGCAAGAGTTACAGTTGACGCATTGGTCTCTCTTCATCAGTGGTTCACAAATCAGTCTTGGACAGAACCATAAAAAATGATTTATGTGCTTTCAGTCTTTCTTCAGTGGAGAAAGATGTATGCATCACAGAGATTAAATTAAATCACGCAGAAAGAGGAATCTGATGATAAAATGAAAAGTCAATGACATGGCTGGCAAATTTTTGTAAAAAACATTTTAAAAAAAGCAACATGACATGCCTTTATCCTACAAGAGTGATCTATAAACTGCATTATATGAAAGGTAGGACCTGACTGATGTAGAATATTATTTGTTAAAGTTAAAATCAATAAGCTTCAAAGACTTTACGATGTCATAAAAGTCAGCTTAAAATAGATGTACTGAGATGAAAGCAAACCCATATTTCAATAATTGTGATATTTTAATATATAAATTCTGTATTAAGTGCAAACCAAACATGAAAAAGGAAATGTTCAAATATCTGCAATGTGTTTGTTAATCCAAGAGAAACTGCTGCAAATAGAAAAGCACAACGCAAAAAGATAAAATCTAATTCTAACTTCATCTCTTCAACAGAGGATGGTTTATGCTTCTCTCGATAATTAAATATCAGACTAATGTTTCCCCTGGAGACAGGTCCATCAACATTTATGTGGCCTATATCATTTGACAATTAGGCAACAAACTATATTTTCTTCCATAAATTCTATACTGGGAGTATTAATGACAAATTTTGGAATTTATTTCTGATTCATTTTTTTTAATAAGAACCATTAAATAGAAGAATAAAGTGCTGCAGATTCTTTAAAACAGGCATTAGCTAGACGGACGAAAGATGAAGGAATAATAGGATCATCTCCACTCATTACATCCCTAACCTTTATCTGATCTTTAGTAAACTCAAAACCAAAGGTTTTGAAGTATATTCAAGCCATTTATAGACTAACAAATAAGGGAGTCCGACATTAAATAAAAAAAAATAAAAAAACAAAACAGAAAAAACAAATAAATAAAAAAAAACAAACAAAAAAATCTAACTTTTCACCTTTGTAATTGTCAATGACTGATTATGGTTGCTTAAAGTATTAAACAAATTTGATTTAGACATTGAATTTGGCAGACTTTGAAACTTCAAAAATGTTTTTTCCAAAATATGACTTTAATATTTTGTTCCCAGAATAAATATCAAAACAAAATATGAATGTCAACATAATTAAACTAAAAATTGTTTTCTTCACAATAAAAAAGTTAAAACTTGAGCTATACAATAACTAAAATCAATTATAAAGCCCTGAACAAAAAATGTAAAGTTTTAATATCACTTTTCCTCCAATTAACACAAGTTTATTTTACAAAAATTTGATGAGTTCTTTGATTTGTCAACCTAAAAGCTCAAATGAGATGGTTCGAGACACAGGTGAGATCACATTCATCGTAAACCAATAAAGGGGTAAACAAGAAAAATAATTGGTTATGGAAGCCTGAATCCCTCTCGATGGGGTTCTCTTCATTGTCAGTCTTCTGTAAATCAAATGTAACAAAACATTAGCAGTACTGTTTCAAAGCAAAATCCATATATAATCATACTATATTTTAGCAATGTAGCAGCCTACTTCCCGTTTTAGATTTCAACCATCCAAAACGTAGAGATTTGTGCTTTCTTGTGATTCAGCAACCCCAACCACTCATGTACAAACATGATACATTGGCATCTCCCTTTGTTCTGCACCCACTCAAACACAGAATCAATACATCATCACGAGAAACGGCAGCTAATTTGATCAAGTGGAGTTTGTAGCTGATGATTTGTTTCAGTCCCTTTGGTAAATAGCAGAATAAACAATGAATGTCGCAGCTGACAAGAATGCTAATGTGAATGTAAGAACTGTTCTGCTATTTTGTAATTCAAATACCACAAATGTAAACTATTCGGTTTGTAAAATGTTCAGTTGGCTGGCAAAAAAGCCTCCATCCTCCTGTATAATTAATGCAAAATATTTTCTATTACATTACAAGCTAAAATATTATCCACCCTGAATTACAGCCAGCCCATAAAAGTCTTTATGAAGCACATACCATAAAATAAAAGGCTGAGAATAAGTCCATTATTCAACTTGTCAGAAGGATTTAAGTCAAGGTTATTGTATTCAAAAGGTTACTTAAAAAAGAATAAGGGAGATACTTTTAAAAAGACTTTTCAGCAACTGACATGCAGAGATAAAATCCCCTTGATATAAATGGATTAAGGTTATGCTATGCTGTCTTCTGGCTGTCAAAATAACGGGGACATTATTTTATGTCTGTTTTTTTAATATTTAATTAGCTAATTGACTTATAATAACCTGACTTTTGAAATTTCTCCAAAGAAAATCATTTTGTGCTACCACAGCGACACCAAACAGGTAGAGATCTATAATTTTAACAGCTAGCATCTGAAATTGGCTATTATTGACAAAAAAGATCAAGGTTTGCAATAATGACCACGTTTCAAATGAATTATTAAAGAATTGCGGCCTGTGTCTGAAATGAATTAGTCTGCCCACCTCTGTGTGAAGCTGAAAAACTTCACTATGATCAAACATTCCCAAACTGACTATTCACTGTCATTGTAAAATGTTTTTTTAAAAAACATAACTTCGTTCTGATTTGTCAACAATTGCTTTTAGATATTTTACAAAAAAAAAAAAAAAAAAAAAAGATTGTCAATATTTACTTTCTGGTATGAGCAAACAAATCTGGGGTCTGTTACATATTCATATGAGTTTCAGCTTGAGGGCAAGACTTGAGGACAGTTTTCTAAACAAAATCATAGTGATATTTTTTCTTATTTTTTATAAAGGAGTGGAATTTTTTTGATATTTGTGTTTACACATTAACATACAGACATTTGCATAGTCATCTTGGAAGTACACTTTCTATCTAAATATTTTAGTCTTTATCTGGTTGTAAAATGATTTTATAACCTATTACATACACAATAGATAAAACAAGAGAGTTTGCAATAGTGGTGAAATAAATTGCAGCCAATGCTGATTTCACATGCAGGAGTGGATAGTTAGCAGCTGCAGTCTGTGGCTCAAGATGTGTATTAGCTTGCAAAGACTTTGAGAAGTCTTTACAATGAAGTCACAATGAAATTTACAGCAGAGGCTGACAGAAATACAAATAATTAGACGATCAGGTTCAAAAAACAAAAGGCAATTAGTTTTAAATTATTACCGAATGAACTGAGTTATGATTAAATTTGCTTTGCTTCTTAAACTGCTTTAGACAGTATTATTCAAATTAGTATTTGTTTCTTGATCAGTACAGTTATAGCACCTCACCCACTCATCTATAATTTCAAAAAAGACACTGTTTTGTTTGCTTAATAAAACTGGGTCCAGATGTTTCACAAGTCTGATCAATGAAAGAGATTTTTTTTTCCATAAAAAATTGGACTGATGTTGTTTTACAATAACAACATTGGTGTTATGCTAGATTTAACAATATTTTATTTTAACAATCCTTTTTATCTGATTATTTGATTAATCATAAAAAGTATGTTCTTCCTCCTAAGAATTTAATCTCAAAGTTGTTTTTTTCCCGTCCAGTTTCAGTGGCCGAAATATTATAAAATCTAAATATCACAAACAGCATTATGACATTCAGCACCTCTTCATACACCATCTGAACGTTCTCATTCTATCTCCATTAACTGCTCTTTACTTTGTTTTCTTTCACTATGCATTGTACATGTACTGAAGTCTCTCGGTTGCATATTCACATAAAAAGCACAGTGAGCATGTGTAGGTAGGTGTATAAATAACTCGCAAGTACTACTCTGAGGCACAAGTATTTTTAGTCCTAATCAAACTTTGAAAGTGATGTTAAGGCGCCGGGTAAAAACTGGTCCTATATGACTGTATTCATCATTTTGGACTTCAAACTTTTCTCAGTAAAACCCATTTTTTAATTGCACACTGTAAAAGATTACCTCAATTACTTGCATTTTGTTTCCACAATATTCCTATTATGTGTGCAATAATCTACATTCATGTATCTGTTTTAAAAACTACATCAAATCTGCTGTCATGCAAATAAAGTTTGTTTAATGGATAATTGGCAAAGGTGTACTTACTATTGGGTGTCTGAGGCAGACCATCTCCAACCATGCTCTCTGATTCTATAATGAAGAAAAAATAGGTTTGGACTCGCTTGAATAGATTAATGCCAACATGTACTTAAAGATCCAGCTCTGTTTGCACCAAATTATTATTTCAAGACAATGAAGCATATGAGCAAACTCTGGCAAAAATTACTATTGTTTTGTTCCTTTGTACCTTTTTTTGTTCACACTGACCAAACAGAGTCTGCGTACTATAATCTGAGTGTGTGCTTTCACAAAGCATGTTGGCAATTTGGAATCAGAGGCTTGATAACAACAAAGAAAAAGACACAATCAAAAAAGACAGCCAGGTTGGGTAAAATATCGCACTGACTATTCTGTGAAAATATATCTATGTTTAAGGTTTTGCTAAAACAAAAAAGAAAAGAAATAAATACAAGCCAGACTACCACAGAATCCTCTGTTCTTGCACTCATTTAAAGATCCATGAAAGGGTGTTTTCACGTCACCTACAGCAACTACTCGCTATGTGGAAATATAGAAGTCTATTGATTTTCTTATCCGGGCTTATAATACCCCCCTGTTGCCTTGTATTTTATGCTCCTTTGTGTTTTAGCCAAAAAGAAGGCTTCTCATGCCCGAACATGCATGCAATTCTTTAAGTCCAAGCAAAGTTGAAGCTTTTTCTCCTTGAAAATTGTATTATTTTCTTTTTAATGGGCCCACAAAGAGAAATGTGATATGAATCCGAACTGACTTGCTTTTCCTTTCAGGGCGTCAATGTTTAAAGGTGCTGCCTTTTAGTTTTGGTTGGACTTGATGCAAATCATAATAACTTCCTGTAGTGGTATTTAATGTGTGAATTGCATTATATTGCATTATTTTTCAGAATAAGCTAGGTCCTATACTGACCTCTGAGCACACCAGACCTGTCATTCACTGAAATCATTATGACACAAAAGACAAAACAAAGGAGAGCTCAAAATGCTGAGCAGTTGAAATCCTTTGACAACCAAGAACTAGGAAACATTTACAAAACAGTAACAACTGACATCAAAAAATAAAGAATGAATACAAATAAAATAATAAAAATTGCATCCTCCATAACAGTCTGGAGGATGTCCAGCCAGTTGTTTTAGTAGCAAATTCAATTTGATTTGAAAATAAAAGGCAGATGACAAAGCTTCATCCTGTAAAGTTGACCTTTCGAATGTTAACTGAGAATGCTGGAACCTGACCGATAAGGAATATTGTTTCTGATGATCAGTGATCAACATGTTTGTATTTAATCCTGACTTGACCTAATCAGTTTGTATTAACCCGTCTACACAAACAGAAAATATGGCAGAATTTACACATGTCAGCAAGTGTTGAAAGATAAAAGTTTCTGAAGTATTTTGGCCCCTGTAGCTCCCTGTGCCCATCACTACTTGGTTAGGCAGGAGATTAACTTTTCTTTCCATACAGACACAAAAAAATGGAAGAAAAAAAATGTCAGCCATGGCGAAAAGGCTCTCTGAAACTTGTTCCAAAAAATGTAAAACTCAAGTCATAACTCAGATTAACACAAACTGAAAGATGATACATTTCAGTGGTGAAGTCTGTGACAGATGGAAGAAAAACAAATGAAGACAGATCATTTTTGATATGCAAATGTTCACAAAGTTTTGCTGTTTGTAAGTTTAGTGTTTCAAGAAATATTTTCAGCTGCTGATAGGTGAGATCAACTCTAAAGCATTAAACATAAAGACTCGTTTTCTAATGAAAGATATGAGAGGTTCTTTGATCTGTTCTTTGAAAAAAATGAGGGTGGGATTTCTGTGATGGTGAAGGGGTCAAGCACAAGCCACATATGAAGGCCTCAGTTTTCGACACGGCTGTCGCAGGTTCGACTCGAGGCCTGGAGACCATAACCCCACATCTTCCTCTTTCTCTCATCACCCACTTTACTCTCAATTCACTATCAAATTAAGGCCAGTAGAGCTAATAAGACCTTAAAAAACACAAACAAAAGAAAATTAGGGTGATATTAATGATCACCTTTAAAAACAATCACTAATTTGTTGATCCACAGAATGTTGTGATATTTGTGAAGGTTTAATAACTTTAATCTTGGAATTATTTAGCTATTGATTTGCTGAATTATTTTTCATTCACTCTACAATTACACAGTTTATGGGTTAATAAATATGGCTAGAATGAAAAAGATGGAATTCAAAGCAATAATAATTGAAAAAGTGTAATTTTGTAGAATAAAAGGAGGAATTTGCAAGTTAATAAAAACAGATTTTAGGGGGCCCTTTCTTCCACTTCTGTCATTAAGATGCAGCCACCGCTTTGTAAATCCCATGTGGGCAAATCGAGCAGCAACAATTCCATCTCAATACACTTTCTAAAAAGAATAAAAATATCTATTCAATCCAATGCAATAATAAGAAGATTCCAAGTCAGCTACATACATTTAAAATTAATGCAATTTGAAGACCTGACTTGCAGCATTAACTCCTCCTGGAAGATTGTACAATTGACAACAAAACTGGCAAAAAATATTATTAATATGAGGAGCATGAAAGTATTCAATAACCTTTCAAGCAAGTCTTTTGAAAACCCTGATATTGCAAAACCAAATGCAATTCAATATATTGTGCAGTCTTACTGCCAGTATTTCATTTACATTTTGCAATCCTAAACTCTAAGGAAAGAAGTTTATATATATAAAAAAATCAATTATCTTACCTCTATGTGCTCTGACGTGTGTCTGAAAGCAGTTGTAGTACTTGTACTTCTTCCCACACACTGCGCATACATACGAACCTGCACAGACATGTCAAAAGTAAGTTTTAGTACCATTTTATAAGTAGCAATTAATTTATTACAGCGAAACTTTTTACCATAAGGTTCAAGTTGGGATTAACTTCTGAAAGTTATTCAAGTGAAACTAGTTTATTGTTGTTATAATGATACTAAGATCATATCTTGCACAATTTCAGTATGTAAATATGAGAACTGTTCTCATAATGTTGTGTACCAGTAAAACTTGACACAGTACTAGTTTCTTTTCCACCAAAGTAGTTCCAGTGCCAAAATATGATTATGACATGCACCAAAGTATCAGTTGGTGCCTGAGATGATTTTCTTCTTGACCAGCTTTCACTTATGATCAGCTGTTTTTAAATTCAAAGTCAAATTGTCTTCCGATCAATTAAAACTTGATACCATACCGCTATCTGATGTTGCTGACAACAACACTTTTCTGTGCAGCTGTTGTTGTGGGAAGAAATCTTAAAGTTTCCTGTACTCTGTGTCAATGAGGTGTTAAAGGGGCAGCATTATGTAAAATCAACTTTTTGGAGTTTTACCACATGTTATGTATGCTATTCCCTCATCAAAAACATACCAGCTTGTTGCCTTGATTCTGTCGTGCATGTTTGAGAAATATTTTAATCTCCTGCGGAAGCTGTCCAAAGTGCCTGGGTGAACTTAGCATCGCCTTCGAGGACGAAGCTTCTCGATGGAGCTGCGGTTTCCAAGCTTCAGACCTTATGCATTACAAAGCATCTCTCCACCACAGTTTCAACCAGACTAGCTCCTCCAGACAACAAGCATACCCCTGGTAGAACTGCACACTTGATTTTTAGGATGTTAAAAATCAAGTGTTAAACTTTGACTGTCATTCTCACTATTTAGTAGTTTATTTTCTGAATGTTTCAGGTGCAAAAAGAAGCTTTCATAAAACATCCAAGTCACATGCCTCTTGGTGACATTTCCTACAGTTGATAAAAATAGAATAATGTTCCCAAAGCCAACTTATGCTATGAAGGCTAAATGTATTGCAGCTAAAATGATTTGTTTTCATTTTGCTTTCCAGCTCACTTTCTTATGGATCATGTTGAGTTTAGATCTCAAAGTTAAGACAAGCATCAACATTCCTTCAGAAATACACACGACTGATGTTAACAGTTACTGATACTAATTGCCCTAATCATTATAATTGCTGGTATAAGATGGAAGAGTTTAAAATGTCGACTCCAAATCATTTGTCTTTGTTTGAAATTAATCAAACTTCTCTTTACAGAGACTGCTCTCTCACACATCGTGTGACTCCTAAGATAAATAATTAATGACCACTCATGGCAAGAAGGCCAGAAAGAAGTATTTTAAATGCTGGAAGTACACTTTACAGATAAATTTGACTCAGCTAAATAACTATTGGCAGGTCAAATTCTCTCATCAGTGCATCTTTAGTGCTATAGTAAGGATTTATAGAAACTGTGGGTTCTAAACTGGTTCCATGAAAAAGATCCTTGCTTGGATATTCACAACCAGAGAATCAGCACTGTTTTACATCACCGTGTTATTTTTAAATATTTGTTCCAGTTAATGTTTGATCACAGAATTGGAGCACTGCTTTAGAATTGGGATTGCTTGGTAGAAAAACTTTGACACTTTAACAATGAAGGAAGAATAAACTCAAACTGCAGCACTAATCACATAAAGTCAGCTTCCATTTCCAAGTCCTTATATACTTTTTATTGCCAAAAGTATTTGCCCGTCTGCCTTCACTCACATATTAACTTTAGTGATATCACATTTGTATTATATATTAACATGATGTCAGCCCATCCTTTGAAGCCATGAAAACTTCAACATTTCGAGGAAATGTTTGCTCAGGACTTAGGAGCACATTCATTTGAATTTTTTTTTTTTTTTTTTACCATTCTTTCAGAAGCATGTTGTGAGGGAAGACATTGATGTTGGATGTAAAAGCCTGGGTAGCAGTGTTCACTCTTATTTATCCAAAATGTGTTTGCTCAGTTTGAGGTTAGGGCTCTGTGCAGCCACTGTGCAGTTCTTCTATTCCAAACTCACTCATCCATTTCTTTAAGAACCGTACTTTGTGCACTGATGTGCACTAAACTCTTGGAGACTACATGAAGCTTGGAGGTGTAGTGATTGCACTTCACAACTCATCTCCCGGATCTGGTAGAATATTTTACGTAGTCTACAATTTCGTGGATTTGTTGCTTTCATTCACAATTACTTTCGCTTGATTATAGCACCTTGAATAGTTGACTGTGGAATCTTTAATATGAAGGAAATAGTTGTACAGGTGGCATCCTATGGTACCACAGTGAAATTCAATGAGATCCAGAGAGCAACAAATTCTTGACTCAGCTACTGGCAGGTCAAATTCTCTCATCAGTGCATCTTTAATGCGAGAGTAAGGGTTTATTAAAAATGTGGGTTCTGAACTGGTTCTATATAAAAGATCCTTGCTTAGATAGTCACAAGCAGATGTTGTAGAAGCAGCTTTGCAAGCCTAAGTGCTGAATTTTAAATACCTGTGGCCTCACACGGGTGCATAAAATTGAACACTTGAATTCAATGATTTGGAAGGGCGAGTGTATATTTTTGTGAATTTACTTATGTAAAGATATGAATCTGCAAATTACGAATATAAAACACTTGAATTTAGGAGTACTGTAAAATTTTGGACAAACTGTTTGTGTCAACATCTATAATTAAATTCCTGTTTATTATTAATCCTAGCCAGAAAGAACCGGCGCAGGCCGGTTTTTAAAAGCTGCTGATTCCAATTAATTTTTTATTTGCTCTAGTTTACCCAGAATAATGATTTATGTAAATGCTGTTGAGTTAGACCGTGAGCTTTAACCAAATTTACATAATGAATCAACCTTATATACAGCTGCACTTGTATACATGCATGACACTGACATGATTTTTGAATCATCTGAATGCTATCTCAATAGTATAAAATAGTGGAAATTAACATAATTTAAACTTAGCAGATGTGTGAAAGAATGATGTGCAAAACAAAATATCTTCTCCACCCCTAAAAGAAACTTTTAGAAAAACAATTATTTCCCTGTTATTCAAGCCAATTTTGCAATACCCATCTTTGATATTTAATTGCTATCCCAACAAGTTGGCATAACTACATTTTGATTACAATATAAAATGACTGAACAGAGCATCAACTGGATGTCAATAATCCTTCAAACAGTCCATCTTTTTAAGAAATAAATCCAAGAATAGTCAGTTGAATGTAGATTTTTTTCACTGCAGGAATATTGTTTTCATAAACTGGCAATAGATTTGACATAAAAATAGATGTAGCTATTTAAACTTCAAGCAAATGCAATGATATATCAGTATAATCACACACCTATGCATGAGTCAGTGCTCTTCGTTGGAGGAGGAGTACCAAGGGCAAACATACCCTCGGTTTGAGCTCTACGGGTTCCACCTCCGCTTGATCCTCCATCTTTTCCTCCAATAACGACACAGATCTCAGCAGGGTTGGCATCTCCAACTTTCCCATTGCTCTTCTCTGAGATTCCAGGCTCTTTCTTCACAGCCACCGTCGGTGGTGTACTACTCGTGGCTGTGGAGGGATCCGTGGCTGCATTCCCATTTCCACTTTCAGCCTGCTCCTTCCCAGGATTAGGTGCCTCCGGTGCACTCATGACTCCTCCTCCTCTGAGCCTGTGCTTCTGTACAAGGAGTAAAAACAATAGTCAATATAAAAATACATCCTGGTAACTTAATTTGAAGCTATATGGCCTCAAATCTTTACTCCATTCTTGCATTATACAATGGTGTTTGGAAATGAATATTTGTGTCTATTATCTAAGAACAAGCCACCAAAGATTATCAGCAGCTTGCTTTTTAAAAAATGTTTAACATGAGACCCATTTTTGCATCGTCATGAAAACACAGGACTGCGTTTTGAGATAACAAAGAATCTAATTAGTGCTTGAGAGGAACCTACAACTAGTGCCGTTGATGTCAAGCATTATAACATTGTGCTATAAAAAATTGCGCCTTTTAATATTTTTAATGTGAAAAGAAGCATCTAATCAATAGCTGAATATAATTTCTGAAAATGTTTAAGCTTGTTTGTAAATACAAAAAGCACAAAACATTAATTCTGTTTGGTTTCCATTCAGAAACATTTCTCTTTATTAAAGCCATCTCTAATGTGGCCTTTAACAACATCTGATGAAAACACTGAATTGCCTTGTTTTTTTTTTTTCACTCATGCTCATTGATTGAAAAATACAAGCTGTTTTAATAAAACGTTTAGAAACTGTTATAAAAAAAACTGATAGTCTTCAGAGTAATTTACTACATATGAACATTTGCAGAATTTCAAAATATAAACTACTGCCTCAATCTTGGAATATTCCACTAATCCTCTCAGTGTTAACTACCTCAAAGTAAAGATTTAAGTTATCTTGTTAACATAATTTGTAAAACTTGTAAAGAAAGAAGGCATTTGGGTATACCTAATTCTTTGCAACAATCTGGGCACCCTTAATGCTTTGGGATATCCTAGCATGCTAGCGTAGACCATTTAAGAGTTAAAATTGTGTCGTCATGTACACACAAACCAGACACTGATGGAGATGTTTACTGTGGTAGTGTTCAGTGTTGCTTAGGAAGTCATCTTTAATGGCTTAAATCCTACACCCCTGTGGTGCTCAAATCACTGCAATTTGAGAAATATCTAAATTACACAGCTTACCACGTGGCTATAAAAGGCCTTGTTAAAAGAATGAGCTCAAATGCAACCAACCAAAACAGAAGTATGCCAAAATGAATGATGTTATGGAGGGAAGGAAAATCTGTCTTCTAATAATAGCACACCAATACAGCAACAAGTCTCTTTAAACCCCAAAAGCACCTCTCTCTGAATAAGACACATGACCTAAAATGGGTAATACTAAAACCAAACATTGCTCTTTTTTGAATCATATGGTAGATCTGCACATGCAGTTAAAAAAAGCGGTGGAAACATCAAAACTGGTTGTTTTCCTTAGGGTTAAGACTTTGTCAGATTTCCACCTAAACAACCCAACTTTTGGAAAATTAAAAAAAGCCAAATTAATACTATGTACAAAATCTTTTAAAGGTATGTCCCTGCAAGATTATATTTTGCCAAAATAGCTCAAGCCCAGTCAGAACGCATCTGTCAACATCTATTTAAAAAAAGTTGCTTTGTTGTTCTCTAGGAAACAGTGGAGGCCTTCATAAATTAGTTATGTCTACTAAGTAGGTGAGCTCTGAAGTCAATTGGCTACATAAGATTTTATTTGCAGTTGTTGAAGTAAATGGACCTACTTCAGTGGTGAATATCATGTTGCTCTTTCCTTCCACATTACAATTATGAAGAGCTGAAACAATTCCTCGAGTGACTGAAGTACTTAGGTTATTAAAATTCCTCGAGGAAAATTTATCTGCCTCGAAGCTTCATTACGTTATATTTTATTATTTAATGCACCATGTTCCAGCCGGGTTACTTGTGTTACGCAGAGCTCTCACTTCCGTCTAAGTTGTTGATGAAAGCTAAGTGTTAGCAGCATAAGGTCCAGTTTTCAAGTTTGGCATAGAAGGATTTTATTGAGTCATGACAGTACCCGGGTTTTTAGTGTTTTTTGAGGGACCAATAAGCATCCTTAAAATGGTGGGGCAAACTGATTAAATTAAATCAAATGAAAGTAAAACTATTGATTTTTCTGAAAGTCTTCACAAAAGACTCTGAGGTAATTTTAAAGACAGGGTGAGGTAATTTTGAGTCTGACAAGAAATTTCATATAAAATATCTTTTTAAAATTGAGAGAAAAAAATCATTTGAGTTTTTTAAAGTTCAAACAACTAGCCATTTATCTTTGAAACAGAAAAAAAAGGCAAATTGTGATGTTACTGATGTGAATTTTTCAGAATATTTCACCTCTGCACTGAAGTAACTGACCATTAAAATTATATTTCCATGTTCTGGGCAGGTACAGCAATTTGAGAAAGATATGTAGAACTTAGCTGCACTTAAATAAACTATTATGAGTACAACGTATTAATGTCAGCTTAAAAAGAAAACTTGATCATTAAGATGTAAAATCTTCATTTCTTCACTTGCCCTAGATTTTACTGGGAACCTTCCAAAACGCTCTAAATAAAAACATGAAGACAACATGATGCAAGAAGGCTTTAAAATTGAAAATTCTGCCTCCCATTACTGGTAGACAAAGATCTCGCACTTCCTTTCCATTTCTACTTTCACATATTTCACAGCAGTACAAAGGGGTAGCTAAGTTAAACAGGGATGGAAAAAAAGAGACACCTCTTAATGTTTAGGTGTTGTTGAGGACCCAAACGTAGAGATGCAGGAACATAAGGAAAAAAAAAGAGTACTTTTATTAACAGAACTTATTAGGAATAAACTGGGAACATCATGGTGTGGACTACAATATGAATATTTGGGCTAGTAACTGACATAGATATTGCTATTATGGATGACAGCAATATCACCTATGTCATAACCCTTTGATATTCTGAGAAAAAAAAATTACCACCCTGCTGACATCACCACTTTTTCTCTGTTTCAGTTAAACAGTGACAATCCTGAGTGATTGTCACTGTCAAAACAAACAAACACCAACCTCCTTCCCAGTTCTAACATCAGCCCAGTTTTACAGATCGGTCTGGATGCTGCACTGATAAGTAAATGAACAGTTGGGAAACAGATGTTAAAGATTAGAAAATTGAGACTCTGAAGTAAAAGAACAACACTAGAAACCAAAGACAAAATGAAATATAAGAAGCTGTGACCAAATTATTCTACTACTATCATATACCAACAGACTACAATAGGTTGACATGAATGTAAATGTTCACTGGAATAAAAATGGTCATAAGCAAGGCAAGTCAAATCATCCAACAAGATGCATGTAGGTGTTTTAATCTAACGGATGGGCGTATTTTTCTCTGTGCACACACAGTAAACCACAAAAACGAGGCGAAAAACCTGCAGAGCTATCTGGCACTTCTTTATTCATGCAGAACAGCTAATGATTATCATCGAGGCAATGAGCTAATAATATTTAGAAGAAAAAAAAAAACACTTTAAAATACAGCTTTTTGGGCTGATTTTTTACAGTACACAATATTTCTCTTTATTAACATCTCTGTAGAATACCTACAGAAAAATTCAGTGGTCTGCGAGTTTGCTTTGCTCAGACCAAAGCAATAACCAATCATCTATGATTATTTATTTAGAGTCTATTGTTAGTTTATTAAATATTTAGCATGCTGGGCTTGTGTACTGGAGCTACAGAAATTAAGACACAAGTGTGAGAAGTTCATATTGCACATAAACATATTGAGGAATAACTTTAATCATGCATGAATACATCACTACAAAACAAAATGAAGATGTTAAGTTTTTTATGATGACCTTTAGTTTGAAGAAACATATTTTCAACTGGATTTTTTTTCCCCCGCATTTTCCAGTAAATTCCACAGTTTTATTGTCCTTGAACATTGTAAAGTTATGACTAACATTAATATTTTCCATATTCTGGTATGCTTCACTGCAGAAAATAATTGATGATACTTGTGGCATGTTGTGAGTCGGCACTGCTTTGAGGTTTGACATGCTTTTTCTCCCCCCCCCCAAAAAAAAAACTATAAAATGACTTCAAAACCCCTTAATTCAACAAAATGTCACAAGTTAAAATAGAATGAAGTGCAAGGTTCACAGTAAAAAACCCAAAGCCATCCCACTCATTATTTATTGTTCAAGGGAATTTTGATTTCAACACAGCTGTTTTTCTAATAATTGTATGACCTAAATGCAGCTTAATCTTAAAGTCATGCGAAAAAAAGAAGTCTTAAAAACTACACAAGCTTAAACAGTTTCCACTGAACCAGAGGAAATGAAGCTTAAGTTTCCCCAAGATTTGCACCTACTTATGTTGGTTAAGATTGAATGTACTGATGTACATTTACACGCACTAATCTCGAAAATGCAATTTAAAAGTTGTGTTGGCTTAAAATTAAACAACAGGGGATGAATTCACTGCTTCATCTTTTGCTCTATAATGCTAAGCCTCATAAACAGGTATTAGTAAAAAAAAAAAAAAAAAAAAAAAAAAAACAGTTGACAATATGACTTAAAAATAGAATCTCATACCCAATCCGATTTCCAATTTTAATCAACTTCCTATCTCTTTTAAAAAGAAATTAGAAATTAGAACATATTTTCAAAACCTTAATCATCCCTCCTGGGAGTTGACCTGAATTCAAAGTTTAACTAAATACAAGCTGTAAAAGATGCTTGTAAAACAAAATGGCAGGCCCTGGGTGGGCTGACCTCACTCTAAGCCGAAAGACTGCTTTGGTGAAAAACATCCTGATTTTTCATAAATTTAATCTTTATAAACAGCAAATTTGATTAATTGCCCAGTTCTATCAACAACCTCATTGATAATTTCCCTTGCTTCTTATTAATAGTTATTCATTGTCAAACCAAACTTGTTGCATGAGTAATTTGTTTATTTGAAAGTATTTAAGCAGGTATTTAACTCCCTTTTCACATGTGATATTGTAATTTCAGGCCCCATGCCCACAGAGACAAATTTTAAGTGTGTCTGCAGACCTTTCTTGTCGTTTAGGCGTTGCATCCGCATTGATTTGGTTACTCAGTTGACCACAAATGATCATTTCAAAAATGATCATTGTCGGAGAGTGAATAAATTACAAAACGCCAGTTTTATGTTTCCCTGTGGCCACCCAAGTCACGCATTTTTTTAAATGATGACGGCAAGACTCATCTAACTTCTCTAACTTGTGCCGAACATGACGCTATTTGGTGTTTTTTTTTGTGTGTTGTTCTCTGAAAGTGTCACAGTGCAACCAAATGGACTGGCATACCAACTACAGCATCTTCTGGGTGTCGCTGCCTGTTCTGTTGTTTTATTCTTCATTGTTTACAAAATATACTGCGCTTGTCACTGTGTACAGGGCCTTAAACGTTGCTCTTTTGCTAACTGCAAGTCAAAAATATTCATAATTAATTTTGCCTTTGCCACTTATACTTGATGTTTTCAAGTATGTGAAGGCTTGAAAACATCAGCCTACATACGTTTTACAAATAAATTGAGTTAAGTAAACTGAATTTATTTGTACTTAACAAAGGAACCAGATCATATGAACAAGATGATTTATCCGTGAGACTGCCACCTGCTTATGTGGTTTTAATAGTTGATTTTCAACAGAAGACAACCCAACAGCAATACAAGCTGCAGAAGTTCCTCAATGAATTTCAGCACTGCAAAAAACATTTAAATCCAATTTGAAGCAACGTGTGGGCAGGCCTCTCAAAAGTCTTCTGGGTCAACTGTAAAATGAGCAGCACTTTTATCATTTACAGAGTGGCGCCAGATTTTACGTCTTGGTGACATAATACATTAAAACATAGTTCAACATTCTCCCACTCAGTCATGTGGAAAAGTGTTTTCTTAAGCTGGTGTTCCACTTTGAGATCCTTCGGTTTCCATTGATGTATACCTCATATTTAGCTGTTTTTCATTTAGTTGGAATTACAGTGTGCCCGGAAAGTATTTACAGCACTTCACTTTTTCAACATTTTAATTTACAGCTTTATTCAAGTTAATCGCTTTCTTCAAAATCAAATATTTTTTTAATTGTTTTTAATTGAGCGCAACTGGTCTAGCTATTTGATTTAATTAAATGTCCAACCTTTCTCACTGATGCAGACTTGATGAGCAAAACCAAGCACTGTTCAGACTGTAGTCAAATCAAACTAGTGAAAAGGACTCCAGGCAAAACTCAGAAATTAGATATTGCTGGGGCAAGGATTATATAATGCTTATGAAAATACTTTAATGCAAAATCTAGTTTCAACTTAAAGCAGTATGAATAAGTCAGCAAAGTTGAACTCAAGTAATGTAATCTTTATGTTTCATTTACAACATGAGCTGAGATAAAAATTAAAAAAAACAAACAAGGCACCAAAAAATTAAATTAAGGTAAAAAACAAAGCTTTTCTCTGTGGACTACTTTTCTAAATTTAGCTTAGATAAATTTCTGATTCTCCCTTTGAACTGAAAAGTGTTCTGGATCAGATTCTCAGGATCTCCTGGATCTACAATCACTCTAAAGTTACTCTATTTCCTGGATATAAAACTTGTTTTATAACCAAATTTAAAATTTTAAGACCCCCTCAGCTGCTCTTCCTCCCTTTTAAGGGCCTCTGCTGCTCAACTGTCTCCCTAAACCATAACTGCCTGTTGAGCGCAACTGGTCTTGCTATTTGATTTAATTAAATGTCCAACCTTTCTCACTGATGCAGCTACAGAGTTTTAAGTTTTTAATTCTGGCATTAGTAGACACAATAATGGGTAATCCTTTGAGTTATGTTTTTTTCATGCTTGAATGATTTAAGGCCAAGTACAAACAGAGCTAAAAAAAAAATCAGACAAAGTCCATCGGACCATAAGACATTGCAGATAACTATTGCTTATGACCACTCAAAAAAATTAGGACAAAAGATTTTTTATTTACCTAAATATATCAACAACACAGAGCAAAATGTTATGCTTCTTGTGCTTAAATAAAAAGCATCCCACTTAACCCAGTGCCACATTCCTTCTCAGATGGTTTCATTTAAATTACTGTTTGGGGCCCAGAAAGGCAAAATTGTTCATTAAAGAACAAAAAGGCAAAGACCAAAGAAACTTCCTAATTAAATTGAAAACAGATTGACCAGCAGTACTAATTTTTTTTCTTCTGGTCACTCTTGTCATTAATCATCTCAAAGCTCTCCCCATAAATGGGTAACTCTAAGGTACAGAATGGCTTATAGGTAGGAAAGTACTTAAAATGTTCTATCTAACCCATTGAAACAGTAAAATAGTGCACACATGTTGCTACATAAATATTATATTGCCATATATCATTACTCTTTACTGCAGCCGCAGAACTCTGTGTTTAATAGATTTTCTGGTTATTAAGAATGTTAAAAGCAATGTCTGACGAACTCTGTGAAGGGCTTGTGCAAAAAATGTTAATTATTTTGGCCAATGCTCATAAATATTAGAGTAATTTTTAAGGTTAAAAAAAACAACAAAGTATTTAGTTTTTTTGTTTTTTTTTTAAATCCTGCATTTATTTGTTTTGTCTAAGTGCAATGGTGTGTGAAGCAAGACCTCTAGCAATGACAAGCAATAAACATACCCAGAACTCCTGGAGAAATATAGCTATAAATTATAAAAGTGCCTGGATTTTTAATATAGTATATGCTTAAATTACATCAAATAATTTTGATAAAATTAAAAAAAATAGAATTAGAAAATAGATGTAGAATAGAATAGAAAAATAGATGTTTTTCATTGAATTGCTGTCCTTAAAAGCCTAAAATTGAGCAAACACTCACTTACAATACTGATTTTCTATCTGTTCTCTTAATGAATTTGATCTGTGGGAGGAACTATGCAAAAAAAATAATAATTTCCTGAGGCGAAATAATAAAAATATTTTCTTTATCTCTCTTTTGTTACTTGAAATCTGGATAAATAATGCCAAGGACGCTTTCCTTTCAGAAAACGTTCACTCCCCTTCTCACTCATGCAACCTTTTTTGAGAACCATTTTTAATGCAGGCTCTAAATTAGTATATAAAATGTTGGATGTGGCTTGTTTTCCTCTAATTAAAGCCAAAATGCAAAATTTGCCATCTGGCCTGTTTTCTTACAGTCTGAGGCGGCCTATATACCGTAGCCTACAGCAGGATGGCAAGAGAAAATCTAAACCAGATGCACATCAGCTTCATGTCTCTTCCTGTATATTGTAATAGGTTACAAACCGACATACAAAAACTCAAAATTGTGAAGATGAAAGACCTTATTCTTGGTTTTGCAAATCTACATTTACAAAGTAACATGTTTAGATTGAGTAAATCTCCAGAGTAAAGGCACAAATTCAACTAAACACTGCTGTTGTTGCTAACAGTGAAGAAAACAAAGTATTACCTCACCTGGGACAAATACAAATTCATGCCACACTTTTGAGATTTTTATTCGTCAGCATGTTTGAAAACAATATATTCTCGTCTTTCCTTTCTCAACACATTACTTCTTGTTGGTCTATCCCATAAATCCTAATAATAGTTTCTTGAGTTCATGGATGCAATGTGACAGAATGTGAAAATGTTCATGTTGTTTGGTATGCATTTTAAAAACAAGACAAAATCAATGTTGACATAGACATCTGAGTGTGTTTATGTCATTATGTTCAGATTTGCAAAACTTCATTTTCACATATCTGTGCACGTTTACTTCTGCATTAATATCATGTGGTAAATTTTTCTTGGGCTTCAACATAATGAGGTTACGCGTAAGAAAAACATCTCTAGGACAGGACTCTGCTTCAAATTTAGTGCTTACCAGAGGTACTTAAAATACTCCGCCTATATTTGGGCAATACTAAACGAGTTTCTGCACAATAATTCGGTTTATCAATCACTGTGTTTTTAAACTGCTGAGGTTTTGTATTTTTACAAAATTGCATTGCTTGACCTAAAGTCCCAAAGCTCTGCATGTTTAACAGGCTGGAAAAAAAGATTCCAAATATAAAATACAAATTTGCTTAACGCTCATAAAAATGTTTCCACTCTGGAGGGATTAAAATAGGAATCAGCAAAAACAGGGAAAAAAGGAGAGAGGAGGGGTGAGGGGGGTCACTTCAATCACTGCTTTGACTGCATGTTTATATTATCCAGAGCAGAGTGAGTGACTAGGAGCTGGACTTCACCAAAACCTGCTTCACACTAATGCCTGCATTTTCCATTTCTTTAATCAAATGCAAAGTTCTCTGTCCTCGGTAGTAAATATATTCCAAGATGGTGTATGACCAACGATTTCAAAAAGCAATAATGCAAAGAAATGGATAAACTCCGCCACCGCTGTCTCTCGCTTTCACACATACATACACACATGGGATGTTCTGGAAAAAGAAACTGTGTCGTCTAGTAAAATTCCATCAGCATACACTCAAAAAACCCATAAAAACCTTTTCAATCTATATGTTAATGCCACGAATTAAAATTTAATAACAAGAGATATTGAAAAGCAGTGTTGAATTATACAAAAATAAATCCTGAAAGATCAGGCCCCTAAAATTAGAAATTCAGGGCTGCATCCGGACTGCTGCTAAACCCTTGTAGGCTGGCAGATTAAATTTTTGATGAAAATCAAAATTACACTGCACGCTGACGCAGCCGCAGCAAACCTGGCACTATTGTGATTTATGGATTCATTAAACCCGCGGGAGTTTTCCCCCCTCCTCTTTTCACTCAAAGAAATGAGATTTGCTTTGGTGAAAATTTGTATTTTCAGAAAAGCTACTCAGGCTCTGCTCCACCTCTAGAAATGGCTGAGGGGGGAAAAAAGCTTGTGTGTATATAGCCACAGCACGTAAACAGGCCTAATTTTCATCGCTGCAGCAACTGAACATCCATATGCATTATTCATGAAAGCAATAAGGTTCATTTTTACAAAGGAAGAAAAAAAATGTGCGGAATGTACAGAATTTTTTAATGCGGCACACCCCGCCCTTAAAAACCTATCCCCTGAGACTAATTTAACTGAAGCCATTTTTCAGACATTTCCAACATGCCACTATGGAAATAAACAGAATATTCAGCTTAACAGTATGCATGTTTGTTTCCACATATTTAAGAATAAATCTGGAATTATGCATTTGAAAAAAGTAAATAACTAAACACAAATTCTATTTTTTGTTTTTGTTTTCCTGAAACAGGTATCTGATCCATCTACACCAACTTTACGACAATGTGAGCAGCAACTATGTTTCAAAACCTCTACCCTGAGGCCAGTGATTTAATCTTCCACCATCTTGTGTTTCTCAGAGACCAAAGAGAAGTTTGACCTCTTCATCTAAACCAGTGACTTCACTGATCCCAGTCTAAGCTCGGCTTTTCCTCATTTAAGTATCAACAAGCAGGAATGCTGTTTATCTTTCAACTTAAAGGTTCATTTTTAAGAGAAGAATGTTAAGATTTTCAATAAAAAAGTCGAAATTTCACAACGCATAACTGACAAAAAAGTCCTTCATGTGCAGAGTTCTCCAAATGTTACTTTTTTGTCTGTTTTTTTCGCATTCTGTATGCATTCGTATCGACCCCAGACCTTAGTAGGACTCTGGAGAACATTACTGCACTGAGGAGGTAATTCAGCTATTTGATTGAAGTGTGTTGGACCAAGGAGAGGACATTGAATGTTCACAGAACACCAGCCCTTAAGGACTGGGATTGCCCACCAATATTCTAAGCAGACTTTAATTCTATATTGTTTCTAAACCACATTAGATCCTCTAAGGCGCTTTTCCACTACACCACCTCCAACCGGTTCGGTCCCGATCCGCCAGATTAATTTTCCTAATTTTCCATTAGTAGATCTTGTCCAGCTCTGCGTGGCTGTTTCAAGATTTTCACACCTGCTTCAGGGGTACTACTAGCCCAGAACTGCGAAGAAACAATTTGATTGACAGCTGACTGCATTCGTTGACTGGCTCGCATGGCAAACTCAAAACTATAGTTTAGCTATGGACCGCGGACATGCGGTCTGTTGTCAGAGAACTTCTCAATACGGAGAAGCGTAAATATGAGTTTAGTCAAGAGCAGCGCTAGGAACATGCTTTAAGTTTTGGAGAGGTACGACAGTGATTTAGCAAACCTGCAAGCAACTTGTCTATCTGAAGAACGGGCAGCAATAAAAAAAAAAGAGAACGATGAAGCTGGGGTCAGCTGTAGTGTTGAGCCGAAACTGCATAATATCAACTTGGTGTGATGTGAATTTTATGTTTTGTTTGGATTTGTATATTATGTGTGGCTATTGGTTTAAAATTTTACCTAAATCCAAAAGGTTGCAAATAAAAAAAAATAAAATGAACTGCCAGAATATAGATATATATGTACTGAAAAATAATCTGATAATCTGTCTTCACCATTATGCTTTGATCAGCAATGAATTTCTATAAGACGAAATTAAATATACAGGTTTATTTGAGTCCATCAGAACCACAACCTTCTCCATTGATAAGTCTCAATGTAAACATCAGCAAAACGTTGACCACAGCTGCTGGCGCTGATGGCCCGCTCATTACAGTGAGAAATAGAACATATAATAGAAAAGCTCACTACCTGGTATAGAACCAAACCGCACATTAACTGGTTACTGCGTGATTTCCCAGTGGAAAAGCGCCTTTAGATCTTCTCAACCAGCGCGCTTGAAAATTCTCAAACATACATAAAACTTTTACATGAATCTCAATATGCTGTATTTATTTTGAAGAGGACATCTTTTTTGCTAGTGTTTTCAGGAAATGATTGGATCCTCACTAACAGGACCCAATCTGGTTCTTTTTGGTAAAATACAGTAACTGCCCAGCATCGTTCTATACTTTTACGCATAGAAATATCATTGGATTATTCTCTGCATTAAGGTATTCTGGTCTTTTGTTTGTGTAGTGATTCCCAAACGATTGTGATGCCACAAATAACAGTTGAAGAGACAAGGGCAGCACAATATTAGAAAACATTAATATATTGGTAAAAGCTGTGATGACAGTATGAGTTACAATAAACGCCCCTTTTCATCTATCCCCTCTTTTCTCATTGGAGCTTCAATCACTCTGTGACTCTTAGCTTACTGGGAAATGCAATTTGCATCTGGTGTGAGCATCAGCATCTGTTGTTGTCACACTGCCTAATTTTAAATTAATGTAAAAAAAAAAAAAGTCAAGTTCCTCAGACCTAAAATATATTAGCTGACAATTACTCCATGCAAAACAGTCTTTTGCAATACTGTAGATGACATGGCGATATATTTGTGTCATGCTAGCATTACTGTTAAGGGAATTAAAAGAGGAATGATGACAATACAAGCAACAACTATCAGCATATTTGGTACTTGTTTGATCATTTTGCCATTGCAATCGTTTGGTTATTTGCATTAATTGCTAAAGAGCACCCAAAGAAATCACATTTGTAACACCCAATGAAGTACTGAACTCAACTTTGGGAATCACTGTAACAATTTTTGTTTATAAAAACTTCTGTGTCTATATATATATGCCTTAGAGTTAAGCCAGCCCAACTGATATCATACTATTGGTCGTTTACTAATGATCAAACTGCTTGTTTTTCTCTTATGCATCTAAACTTTAATTCACCAAAGTTTACTTAGTTTTATTCTCAAGAGTGTAATGACCTACTGCTTGTTTTCATAAGCATACGTCATATAAACATTCTTATCACTAACTCTATTGAACTCATGAATGACAGTGGTTGCCTCTTTTCAGTTCCATAGTCAAACAAGAACTCTTGCATTTTGATTAGACTTTTAAAGCAAAGGTCAGAATTTACACTCAGATTTTGCATACCGACCATACATTTTCCCCCACAAGCTCTCGGAACTGAATGAATAAAGATTTTTGAAGGTCAGCATTAAAATCAGCCACAGAAAAAAAAAAATGGCCTCTTGCAGTTTCCCCCCTCACATTAAAATAAAAAGCAAGCCGTGCAAGATGGGAAAACTGTTTGGCGTCTGCAGGATTAATATAAACAGTACAGGCACTGGTTGTGATTGTTTTTCCTGCCCTCAAATTATGCTGACATGTTCCTTTCTTCTTCCAGTGCTATAAAGTTCACTTCAGATACATTTTCCCCCTGTCTGCACAGCTTCAATCTTTGCAAATAAATTCCACTGGCACAAAATGCAAATATTACAGACTTATAACTGAGCAAGCAGTTATAGTTTTCTACTTGTAGATGCCAAAGATTTTGAAAGATTAGAAAATTCATATGAAAAGAACTGAAAGGGCTAAAATTATTCTTTTTCACACAAAGCATCATCATAATATTATTCTACAATAATATTATTGTTTCATAATAATAACAAAATGTAAAATGTATTATTAATAAGTCGCACAAGCAGACTCGTTAAATTTTCTAATTTTCTTTTTTAAAATGACCACCTACAGGTGGCGCCACTGGCGCATTGATTTTAAACCCTTCATTTCTTAAAAACACATTTCGAAACTGTTTCTTAAAATCAGGACGCTTTCGTCTTCTTCTCCTTTATCCACGACAAAACGAGGGGACATCAACATACACGGCGGTGCTGGCAGCAGGGCTGTTTGACGACAAGAAAGGCAACTCTGGAGCTCTGCTCAAATTTGCAGGAAAATTCACAAAACATGGCTGCAGGAGGTTTTTGTGTTTCAGATTGTTCCTCCCCTCATCGTCCTTCATGTTGCCACTCTCGCCTGGTCCGGCTTGCTCCATCGTAATAAACGGCGTTTTTTTTTTCTTGTTTTTTTTTTTTTTTTTACCTGGGCGGACGTGTGCGCAAACTAGCTGCACAAGCGACACGGCGCCAGTTTCACTGCAACTTCATTACTAAAAAAATTTTTAGCCCTCCACAAAAATAACATCAACGGATTATTCAAATTGCTAAAAAGCCGTTTACCTGGTCGTAGGGGCGAACAGCAGTGCAAAGAGCCTGCCTGTGCTCGTTTGCCGTGTGAAAAAAGGAGGGTAAAACTTGATATCCGCAGCAAAAAAAAAATTCTGAAATTTAAGATTTTTAAATCTGAAAAAAACGAAAACAGTGGTTTGACATACCTCTGAATGCGATGCAGCTCATGCGAAACAGGCTGCTGCTCCACAAAATCCTCCCTCCCCGACCAGAGGTGACGGCACAAAAAAACTGCTTCCTCAAAAAAAAAAAAAAAAAATTCTGAATTAGTTATGAGAAATTCCAAATGATAAAAATTTCACCATAGCGGTTTTTTTGCCTGTCTCGCGACCCGCTACGTTACATTTTCGTAAAGCGTGATGGCGCATTTGAGTGATGCGTTCGAGGGGTTTAACGGCTCAGTCGAGCCGCTCCGTCTGAGCTGTGCACAGGGGGTTAGTGTTGCGGTTCCTCCTGTGGAAATTTTCGTCCGCCATATACAAGAGCAGATTCTGAAATTGCAGCGCCGGCCTGAATATTAGCCTGCATGGAAAAAAAAAAAAAAAAAGAAAAAAAAGAAAAGTCTGGGATGGAGACAGAAAAAAATAGGTTGGCCAACTGTGAAGCTGCACGGGAGGGGGGTCTAAAGAGACTAGAAATTGCGCAGAGTATAAAACCCAAACGAAAACGAATAGATGGAAGTTAATTAGAAATTTATGGCTAGATGAAAACAAATAGTCAATCTGATACAGGTTTCATGTAATGCTATGTAATTCAAATAATTAAAAAAAACACACAACTGTGCATTCAATAAACATCATGAGACAAATGTTTTGTTTTATGAGGTTTATTTGCTCTTAAAGACCGAGCTGTCAAAAAAAGTAACAATCAATTGTCACGTTCTAAGTATAATAGCTTCTATTATGTAAACCGATCTGCACAAGCTTGGTTTACATATTTTTTTCAGAGCAAGTTTTTGTTGGCCAACAAATTTTCTTTTCAAAATCACATTCTTGAAGAATTTACAGTTTGTTGTTTGTTTGTTTGCAGACCAACAAGTTTTGAACTTGAGTGTCGATCTAACCTAAAATATGTTTACAGTATTTATTTCTTAGGAATTAGATTTTTAAGAGTTTTGATACAGCGTTAAACATATATTGTTTTTTTTATAGTCAGTAAAGTTAGGGTTTATCATTTGCTACAGTATTAATACAGATTTTAGGTAATAGTATGAACATAATAGTAATAATAACTACAAATATTGCTTTTTAAAATATGAATATACAGATCAATGCAAATGTAAGTAATACATAAATGATAACACTGCACTATCATTATGGCAATTGTTTTATAACTTGCAAAAAAAAAAAAAAAAAAAAAAAAAGCTCCCGAAGATGCCAGGTTGATCTAAGTTGTTTTTTTCTGGGAGGATTGTTTTCTGATACTATTAGATTTTTGCTTGCTCACCGATGTGCTTTGCCATAATCACAATAAGAAACAAAACATGACATATAAATATGGTAAACGCTGCCAAGCTCATCTGTAAAGGATATTAAATTAAAATAATCTCTTAAGTGTTCCCTTTATACGAAAATGAAAAAGCGCTTTATCAAGCAGAGTTTTGAAAATTGTGAAGATAAAAGCAGATAACGAATCGGGATATTAATGTTGCTCAGAATGATGTGGGCGTAAATGATTATTATTGCTTGCTACTTTGCGTTTTATTTTTCTGCGTCCGCTCTGAAATAACGTATTCCTTAATTATAGCATCTGTTGCTACATTCTGAAAATCTTTGCAATGTTGATTTGTGTGTTTCCATTTTGTTATAAAAAAAATAGTTGATGAATCATTTATCTTTATAACGCTTTTTGTTATTATCGGAATATTTTTGTTTTGTTTTGTTTTGTCATGTGCAATAATCTTTTTTAGTATTTTTATTTTATTCGATTGCATCGATTTTTTAATTATTTCTTCACTTAAAATCCATCGTTTAATGCAGTCACTATTTGTGCCCAGCAGAGGGCAGGAGCACACAAATTTAGACGGTTGCCTGCCAGTGATCCCATCTATTTCAAACGCTCTCTTTTTTGCTCTCTACCTCCCCCTGCTGTCTCTTTTAAAAATATTTTCGATTCATTTCCCTCAAACCAGCTTCGTTGCGTAGAGGCTTATTTTTACAAAAAGAGATTAGGTCGGGATTTATGCTGTAGAAATTTGCAGGTAGTTTCAGATATCAGTGCACAGTTCGGGTGTATAATTCTCATTTCCACTACTTGGTAATGTTGTGCATTACATGCAATCCTGATCAAATATTACAAAGCTTAGGTGTAACAAAATGTGAAAAAATTGAATACCACTGCAAAACTGCTTATTTTGAGCAACCCTAAAAAAATGAGAGAGAATTCAGGTATCCACTGTTTCAGTCTTCCTGAATATTGTTAAAATGTCAAGCACCATCAAAATTTGGATTAGCAGATGTCACTTTGTTGTTATATATATAAAAAACTGTCTCCTCTCCCTTTTTCACAGCTCAAGGTTGTCTTGACCTCCTCCCAGCCTAGTTTTTAAAAAATCTTCCTAGAAGCAGCAGAGGAACCAACAGGTGAGGGGGGCTGACAACAACTGGGCTATTTTTTCTTTACGACCTACTTTGCTTTGAGAGCCACTATATCCTGGCAGGATGCTCAGGAGCTTTTACATAAATTAAGCGGCAATTCCCAAAACAATTCATTAAATAATTGATTGGAAGATCACAACAACTTACATAAGATCTCCTTTTGTGGCACATAGGGTTTTTTTTTTCATATAAAAGCTTTTAAGAGATCTATATTTTCATAACTTTTAATTTCTCCATTGTCTCCAATAATTGTTTTCAGTCTACAACCATTTCATGGTGAAAGAAAATCACATTTTAATGTGCACCTGTCAATCATTCTAAATACATTTTACAGAATTTTGCACATTCTGAATGTATATAACTTTTTAGCAAAACTTTGTCAGAGAAAAAGTGATCACAACTGATAGGAGTAAAGCACAATAATTCTCAATCAGCACTCTTGGTGGTTTTGTTTCTTGCTTTCGTATGATCACAATCATATGATGGCTAATTTTGGCCAATTTCTAACAAATATTGTTTTATAACTAAATCTTCTGACTTTATGACTCCATTTGTGCTGCAGCTTTAGGGTGTGTAAACATTGCACAGTGAAGTTATTTATTTAGGGTAAATATTTCCTAACTCTTAAGAACATTCCACATTGTTGAACAACAGTTAATAATTTTTTAAAACTTGATAAACTGAAAGCATTGAGATAAAATTAAATGTTTGCTCATGTTGGGACTAAAGTTGTCCTTTTGGCCTTAATTCTATGTAATATTTGACACAGTAGCACCAGACTCTGGAGTTACCATTAGCCTACCTTGTGAAAAAGTTAAATTCTTTGTCGCTCATTTGAAAAAGCAAAGCTCATACATGTATATTAGGTAGACTTACTTCACACAGTATGTGAAATTTCACATCACTGACTGTGGAAATGTTGCACTGGTCTTCAAGCTAAGCGCATTCTGTGCCTCTCAACTCTTCCTTCAGGGCCTGGGACCTTGATTTCCAAATTAAATTCAAGCTTCACTTTGGACTGCTCAGCAACAGTTCAGTTATTTCTGTTCCAGGTAAGACACTTCTGACATTGGCTCTGGTTCAGGAGTGGCTTGATACAAGGGATGTGACATTTGTAGCCCATGTCCAGGATCCATCTGTGTGTAATGACTCTTGATGCGCTGACACAGTCCACTCCTTGAGTAGCCCCTACAAATTATTGAATGGCTTTTTCTTGACATTTCTCTTTGTTGCTGATATATCTTTTTCTACCACACTTTTTCAATCCACTCAACCTTGTGTAAGAATGTTTGGATTCAGCACTCTCTGAACAAGCTTCTATAGTAAATGACCTCTCGTGGTTTTCAACTTTATTTTTGCTACTGAGAAACTGAGAAACGGGAAATTCAAACCTCAGGGGGTTGCAAAGGTTAGCAAATAGCAAAACATGACACTGAAATACGCTGCTCAATGGTTCAATGTCATAAAACATAAATTCTTTACAAACAGAAACACAAAAAAAACCTTGGTTAATTTCAAGGTTTATGTAAAGTCATAAAAGCACACCAACATCTTAGCACCTGAAGGCAGCAATGACGTGGATATAGACAATAGGCACACATACACATTGTTTGTTCTTTAGATGGACATATTAAATCTGATAACCATGTTTAAGCTACACACAAAGATGACAACTTTTATTATTTTAGCACATGCTGTAACAGATCAACAAACACAGTGATGCAACCTCTGACTAATCTCTATTACTAGTTTAAATGTGATAGGCTTGAATACAACTGTCCAGTCCAATGAAGAGGATCCTCCTGTTGGTCCAGGAAAACAGTGGTTGCTGGTTGACCTCAGAGAAGTAAAAGTAGTCAGTGATCCAGGCTGGTGTTTGTTGACCTTGACACCTAATTGCACGTTTTGTCAAATTCAACCAAAATTCTTCCATGTCTGTGTAGAAAGGAAAACAGTTGAATCTCTTTGCTGAAATGACTACTAAAACAGTATAACAGTTCATTTGTGACTAATTTAGAAGACGTGGTTTTACAGTTTGTCATATGGAGTCACATAACAGGACCATGTGTTTAATTTAGGCATGTAATGTAATATTACAATCATGATTAATCATGTGCTTTCTTAATTTTTCTTAAGTAATGATAGTAAGAAGATATGACAAAAAAAAAAAGTTTTGATGATATCAGAGCCATACAAGAATGTTATTCTCTTCTTTTCGCCATAGATTTATCACCCTCATTACACACAATGTGATGAGGGATATATTTTAGAGATAAAAAACATTTCTAAAATTCCAAAATGTAACATTTAACCTGTTGTGCTCTAAAAAGGCATTAAAAATGGCAATAGCATGGGTAGCTCTTTTTCTATTTTTATAGCATTTTGGTCATGTTCTTTTCAAAGGCTTGCATTTAATCAAAGGCTGCTGGTTGTTTTCCTCTTCACTAGATTGCACACCATGAATATAGCACAAAACCCACAAAAGAAGCCCATAATAGGTCGACCTGCCATCCCTACACTTACATTCTGAGCACCTGATTAGACAAGAACACCTATTGTAATTATAGTTATGATAGGGTAGAAAATGACTAACCCTCCTACATTTGTGTATGCATGAGAGGCCTTGAGAGGCTGAGGAGGACACTAAGAATAAAACACACAAGCCTCTGTTGCCCAGAATGAATTTGATTACAGCAGTCTCCTTGCCAATGCTAATTATAGTTATCCAATTTTAGTCCTTGATAGTTGTTTTTATGTTTGGTCACTGTGGAGTCAAGACCACAGGCTGCAATCATCCTCACAAAACTGAGTGTATTAGAGGATGGGTTCATACTTTGGGCTCTCCAAAATGGACATTTAGATAAGGAGCCTTCTAATCAGTGTCAGTGGATAACTACACAAATGAATGACAGGATTTGGTTTGTTATTAACAAAAACCTAGTGAGGATCCCAGTTAATGTTATATGGCACTTTTACATTTAATGTTACTTCATTCTTCTTTGCAAAACTGGAGATCAGCTGTGAACAGTTCTATTCAAGTCCTGCCACAAATTGTGAGATTGAGATCTTGCCTTTGACTTGGCAGTGTAGCTCTTGCTGTATGCTTCAGATTATTGTTTTTCTAGAAAATAAATACACTTCGGAGACAAAGTTCTCTTGCAAATTGTTCATAATTTTTCTGGTTTGTGCTGCATTTATTTCACTTTGTACCTTTGCAAGTCATTTGGGGCCCAAAAAGCCTCACATAGCCTAACATGATGCTGCCACCGCCATGCTTCATGTTGGGACGTTGCGTTTGTGGAGATGTGCATTGTTTGGTGTCATTGCATCTTGTATGACGGAGTAGAAGCTAAAATTTTTGTCTCATCAGACCAAAGAACTTTCTTTTACTTGACCATGCCGTCTCCCTCATGACTTGGCAATGATATGACTTTTCTTCAGCAGTGGATTTCTCATCATTTAAGTAGAGAAAAAGACAAGAGTATTCAAAATATTTATTTTTCTGGTCATTATCCCTTAGTTGTCTGAAATAGTCAAAATAAGTTTTTTCAAACAGCAACTTCTGATTGCCTCAGATGATCACTCCCACTTTGGACATCAGAATATTTTGCTGTTTTTTTCTGGGGGAGAAATACAAGTTTATTATCTTTTAATGTTTCACTGACAGACGTTTCTTAGAAAAGATAAAGTCATAGGTGAACTCTGGTATTTTAGGACATTTGTTTCAGGAACAGCAGATATTTTCTTATTTTAAATCTTTGGTTGTTCATGTCCCTTAATGATTCATAATGGAAGAGGATTGAATCCTACAGTAAATCTGAAAGACAAAAAAAAAATGTTTTTTGTTAAAGTCTGGTTAGATTTGAATAAACCAGTGTAAGATAAAATGACCTAGATGATAGGAATCTGCACCTGAACTAATTTTGAATAAAACAGGTCATTCTGTTCTGTCCTTTTTCTGACACTTTATTCATCTTCTGCTTTGTATGCCAGCATTATTTTGTTCGCCTGCAGACATACATAAGTAACATGCTAGAAATAAATTCAAAGGCAAAGTACATTTTTGTTCTTTACATGACAGAAGAAAACAAACACACAAATTAACATACAAATATTGATCACAAATGCTTTATAGATCTTTACATTATACACTGACACTTTGATAACAGAATTGCAACTAGAAAATTCCTGAAGAAATTTAACCGGGGCCCTGCCAAAGTGTGCCCGTCGATTTGGATCCAGCGTTCTGATGCTAAACATTAGCATCCATGCTAAAGAAAGCTGCAATGTCATCAATACAATGTGGAGAGTCACAAGCATGACTGACTGCATTCAGTATACTAAATATGGGTAATAAGTAAGGGAAATAGCTAATACCTCATGCAAGGTAAAAGGCTAATGTTAATGCTCTGAGCCCTTACCTGAGTGGAAAAGATCATGCAGGATAATCTTATTGCACTGCCTACGGCAGTGCACTGGTGGGGAACAGAGAAATGCTAATGTTTGTGCTAATGCTAATGCACTGTCTTGCTGCGCAAAACAGTGCCCTAACTTGAGAGGAAAAGATAATGCAAGCTAATATCATTGCAGCGCCTGCGGCACTGCATTAGCCACGGCCGAATCTTAAGGCTTTTATTTTGAAATGTTCAGAATGTTTCATTTTAAATGGTCAATGTAATCCCATGTATAACAGTGATTTGGTTAAATCAGACATATAATGGTCAAAAGAGCACTTATTTAAAGTAAAAATTGTCAAGGCTTTTATTTTGAATTTTTTTTAAAGTTAATATAAAATTTCCACACTAATTCCATGTGTAACAATGGTTGGTTAAAAATAGTTATAAAAGGCGCAAAACACAAGCAGTTCTAAAGTCCAGCTTTTTTCTCTGAGTTCTGCCATAGTTAGAACTACAGTGATGCGTTTTTGTAGTCCTAATCAGCTGGCCCCTTTGTGTTCCGTTGCCATGGTAATGGATCCTCTGCCAGCTGTGAGTCAGACAGGGGGAGACATAATTCTATCAGTTTGAGGCAGCCATTTTCCCTAAAATATGCATGAGCCAGAAAGGAACCTTAAGGCTTTTATTTTGAAATTTTCAGTAAGCTTCATTTTAACTGTCCAAAATAATCCAAAGTGTAACAGTGGTTTTGTTAAAAAAAAAAGTCACATAATTCCCAAGAGAGCAATTCCCTAATATAAAAGTATGTCAGGTCTTTTATTTTGAAATTTTAATTCAACTTATTTTAAAATTACCACACTAATCCTGTGTGTAACAAATGATTGTTACACAACCATTTGAAATCAGTTATAAAAAGTCCAAACACAATAACACACCATGTTGTAGTTCAATGCCAGGAACGAGCCGCACGTTTTGATACCACTTTTGTGGGTGGGCTCGCAGCGGTGCGAGCCGCATTCCGGTCTACGGAAGAAAAATAAAGAATGAAGAGGCATTCTATTAGGTGAAGAACAATAGGTGCCTGCCATGCAATGCATGGAAGCAGTGACTGACTTGCTTCGCAAGTCAGTCACTGCTCTGCTTATGCATTGCTATGGGTAGGCCCCAATAAAGAGGCATTCTATTAGGTGAAGAACAATAGGTGCCTGCCATGCAATGCATGGAGGCAGTGACTGACTTGCTTTGCAAGTCAGTCACTGCTCTCCTTATGCATTGCTAGGCAGGCCCCAACAAGAAACATGTTTTCAATGTGTACCTTCCTTTTTTGACTTCGTAGGAACAGTTGACAGTAATTGGGTGGTTGGGGCAACCCTGGAAAAGAAACTAGTACCTCTTCCTCTTACCTTTGCTTTGGGGGCTTTCCTCAACCACCGCAAAAACAAGTTCCAGTGTGGCTTTGGGGTCACCATTGGCTAAAGGTGCACAGGCTGCCGGGAACCAGCTTACAGACACCCAGGAACCTGAACTATGTTTTAGGAATTGGATTCAAAGACTCATTTACAACTGTGATTTCTAGGGCAGACTGGAAGGAAAAAAATGAGAACTACCAAGGAGCCAGGACTGGCCAAGCCATGCCTACATACTGTAGCACAAATGTCTTTCCTGTGTGGTGTATTGGATATTCTGAGAGGCTAGAATGGTGTCTATCAGAGCTTCAGGTGATGCATGAGAACATGTGACGTGAAAATTTAAGTAAGTGGTACAGTAAGACCTAATATATCATGTATGGATTGAAATAAATGTCATTTCCTTTTGTACAACTTGATCAGATTTTTCATTAAAAAACTGGATCTGGGGTGTTTCTAATAACTAATAAACGGCAAATGACACTGAATCGAGCTGCAAAACACTATACTGTTTTAAAAGTTGAACAGATCTTTTTCTGTATTTACAATAAACAAATAGATTTTACATTTAGGATGCTGGTTTTATCTGAATCAAAAGGCCCTCAATTTATAGTCACAAGTCAAAGACATTAAATTCAAAAAGCAATGCTCATAATACAGAAATCATATTTCTGATTGTTAATTTAGATGATTATGTATTACAAATGATAAAAATGTAAAGTTCAATTATTGCAATATTTGCCGCTTATGCCCTAATTAAAGTAGGTCAGTGTAGCAATATGTGAAGTACTGATTCCATCCAAATCTCCACCAAAACTCTTGAATGGTTTTTGGTTGGCAATTCTCTTGTCAACCATTTCCAGTTGTTGGGTTTCCTTATCCTACAACATTTTGGAGGATAAGGAGTCAAGTCTGAGGTTTTATTCATGATTCTGAATGTTACATTTTCGCTGTACTTAACTAATTTACTGATTTCTTTACTGCTTCAGGATTTCATAATGATCACAATTAAAAGAAATAAAATCTCCATAGTAAAATATAGTTTCAAGAAAATGTAATTCTTTTAATTACATGCAATTATTTTAATTCTTTTAATTACATGCAATTATTTTAATTCTTTTAATTACATGTAATTATTTTAATTCTTTTAATTACATGTAATTAAAATTGTGCTTTTAATTACATGTAATTAAAATCGTGCTTTTAATTACATGTAATTAAAATCGTTCTTTTAATTACATGTAATTAAAATCGTGCTTTAATTACATGTAATTAAAATCGTGCTTTTAATTACAAGTAATTAAAATCGTGCTTTTAATTACATCTAATTAAAATCGTGCTTTTAATTACATGTAATTAAAATTGTGCTTTTCATTACATGTAATTAAAATCGTGCTTTTAATTACATGTAATTAAAATAGTTCTTTTAATTACATTTTAATTACATGTAATTAAAATTGTTCTTTTAATTACATGTAATTAAAATCGTGCTTTTAATTACATGTAATTAAAATTGTTCTTTTAATTACATGTAATTAATATCGTTCTTTTAATTACATGTAATTAAAATCGTTCTTTTAATTACATGTAATTAAAATCGTGCTTTTAATTACATGTAATTAAAATCGTTAATTAATTACATTTAATTAAAATCGTTCTTTTAATTACATGTAATTAAAATCGTTCTTTTAATTACATGTAATTAAAATCGTTCTTTTAATTACATGTAATTAAAATCGTGCTTTTAATTACATGTAATTAAAATTGTGCTTTTAATTACATTTTAATTACATGTAATTAAAATCGTTCTTTTAATTACATGTAATTAAAATGTAATTAAAATCGTTCTTTTAATTACATTTTAATTACATGTAATTAAAATCGTTCTTTTAATTACATGTAAATAAAATTGTGCTTTTAATTACATGTAATTAAAATCGTTCTTTTAATTACATGTAATTAAAATCGTGCTTTTAATTACATGTAATTAAAATCGTGCTTTTATTTACATGTAATTAAAATCGTGCATTAATTACATGTAATTAAAATCGTTCTTTTAATTACATGTAATTCAAATGTAATTAAAATCGTTCTTTTAATTACATGTAATTAAAATCGTTCTTTTAATTACATGTAATTAAAATCGTTCTTTTAATTACATGTAATTAAAATCGTTCTTTTAATTACATGAAATTATTTTATTTCTTTTAATTGCATGTAATTATTTTTTATTCTTTTAATTGCATGTAATTTCAATATGCTTCTCAAACAGAAGGGTCAAAGAGGAACAGACTGCAATAGATTGCATCAGAGTGAATTACCGAATTTTTAGTAAAACAAACACCAAATAGAATATTTTTTCATTTACAAAATACCTTCGCAAGTCAGTAACTGCTCTCCTTATGCATTGCTAGGCAGGCCCCAATTAGTACAAATTCAAGCCAGACATCTGAAATTTGTGTAGATACAAAGGAATGTAAAATTTACTTGCAGATTAATCAGAAATGTACACAAATGGACAATTAGCTTGATGGGTTACTGAAAAGTGACATTCATCAACATACCCATCTGTTTTAACATGCTACATTTCTACAAATCTAGAACTGTAGCCAAGATGTTTATGCTTGTGATTACAAAGGACTCAGAGTATGAATGAAAATGTAAGAATTTTACATCTGCATAAGAGAAATACTGGGAAAAAATTATAGAGGATAACAAAGTCTCATGAAAAGTCAACATTCAAAGCACCTCCTTTGGCCCTTTGCTGAGACACTTCAAAGTGAAAGTAAAATTATTCAAACTACACTGTGTTTTGTTCTATGTGTGACGCAGAACCAGGGTAGGCATTTCCTTTAGTCCTGCTGCCATGTGGTTTTATTGATATCCCTTAAATCTTTCAGCTTCATACAATGAGGTGACCCAGATGTGATTGATCAATGTGTTCCTGTGCTGGAGATCTGCCTCTTACAGATCTGCTTTAAAGCTGTGCATCACAAGAACCGGTTTAGTTATGAAAAGGTAAATGAATAAAGACAGTTAATGAAATTATTAATTGAACAAGTAATTGACATAAGAACCAACTGGAAACCAGAAACATTTATATTGGTCTCAAATGTCTATGAGCCTGTATGTGCCAAAAAGCACTGAGGTAATATTTTACAAAGCAAAACACCAAAGGTGTCCGAAAATAATAGAGACCACCAGTCCATTACACAGAGCTTATTTGCGTGGATGGATGGATGGACGGATGGACAAATGATGGACGGACAAATGGATGGAATTGAATTAAATTTGGATTAAAGTAGATCATAGTGACATAGGCAATCAATTTTATTTGTTAATTTTATTTGGTTATGAATACTTAGTTGTTGTTTTTTTCTTTTACTTTTTTGCATTGTAAGTTACATTTTATGTCAATGAATTTCTCCCATCATCTGCTTCAGCTCTTTACTGATTTATAACACCTGGTTCACTGGAAAGATTAATCGAATTGCAATTGGGAAGTTGTGGATTTGAATCGAACTTCCTCCTGTCTCAGATGCCATTGTGCACTTAACCCTGAGTTATCTACTGATCTCCATAATGGTGTAAGAATGGATTCACGTCAGCGAATGCAGCTGGCTGAATGTAGCTCCAGTATTCGCTTTGAGTGGTTGATATGAATAGAAAAGCAGTGTATACGTTCAGTCCATTTATAAGGTGGATTATGTAACTGTTATAGTTTACATCTGGGTCAGGAGAAACACCTAGCATCAGAAATTAGAAACAGAAGACATTTCAAAGAATATGTGCCTTGGAGACTCAGATATGGAGCTGTGTGTGTATGTGCGGGCGTGCATGCATTTGGGTGCTGTGTGTTGACCTGAGGACTGACATCATATAAATGATAGCCTATAAATGGAAGCTCATTAGATAGCTTTTATAATGGAGACAGACCTGAGGGACTTTAAAATCCGTCAGTGACGCAACACCTCAGAGGTATAAGTTCATAGCTGAGTTTTATATCCTAATAATTTTATCTCATTGTGAACCTAAACTTATAAGAAATGTACAAATTTAAATCTTTGACCTAGTTCAGTATTGAACATATTGTTTTTAAAGCAAGTTGAAAGTTGTAGAAATACTCCCTCGTAATTCCCTCCAATCCTCCAATTGTCAGCGAATGTCAAACTGTGCACATTTTTTGTTTTTCCAGTTTTCTAGTTATTCCGATATACATTTTTCTCATGATATGCAATATAACATTTTGTCAACATTTTAAAGCCAGCATAAAATATAGTAATAGCACAGTAGAGAATAAAAAAAAACACTTAGCAATGAAGTAACAGAGGCTGAAAATGTCTTTGGCTTAGAATAAATGCTCTGTATTTCCAGAAACATAAAATGGTGCCACTGAAGTGATTGGGTTGTCTGCACACTTTAAATTCACTGAAAGTGAGCTCAGTGTCCTAGTTTCTTGGATGAATTTTCGGAAACCACGTTTTGTTTTGCACTGCCTCTCTGCAACCCACACCATCAACACAACGCTAAAAAAAATGTTTACCCTCTGTGTACAAGCTATAAAAGGCACCTTGTAAACACTGCCTGGTGCCTTTTTTGGGAAGATAATAAATCAGGAATCAGGAAATGTCAGGAGTGACATTTCCGTTTTTAAGGGAGCTTGTGATGCATGTAATATGGATGCAATGAAATCCATCAGTTACAAATATATCAATATTTGATCGGAAACTTTTTTGTTTCAATTATGTTAGCTAAAGATCTATGAAAACGACACACAACCATGATTAGATTAAACATTTTTAGTATGTTTTAATGATGTAGTGAATTTAGTTTTTGTTGTATTTTTTACACTTTCACATATATTAATCTTGTTCTATAAATTTCTTATGAATATGTTCTTGAATATGAATGTGTTACACACTTCACAATTACATCACACATGAAAAAGTCATGTTCAGCGTGCAGAGTCATTCCATACTGTAAATAGATTTTAACTCATACAAGTTTGATACACTTTCAGACAAACTGCACTTAACTTGATCATTTAGCTCTGGTGGATGGGTGTTGCTAAAAGTCACATCCCCTTGCCTTTCTGGCTGAAACCCTTTATGGCTGTGAAATTTAGAGTTGCTTAACGTCACACTCATCTGACCCTCCACTCCAGAGATTTTCCCCTGTTTGAATCTCCTTTTTATGCCAAGGGCCTGCCTCAGTTTCCATATCCATCACCCTCAGTGTAATCTGAACTCAGGATCCTCTTGTGCAGCTTGTTTTTGTCTCCCCTCAAACTAAGATGACAAACAACCAATGATAAAAGAATCCAGACACTCAAAAAGAGCTACATAATTTATCTTTATTTGTAATCAGAGAGGACCTTTTCAGTTTTTTTTTTCTTAGTTGCTGTTTTATCCCGTTCTAAATTTGTGTAAAGCCTTATTAGACTCTTTGTCAAATCACCCTGCAGCTGCGGTTCTTCTTACTCTCCTTCTGGACTCTGACCTTTTTACTCAATATCTATCTTGTCTTTTGTAATTTTCTGCTTTAATCAAATCTCCAACCGCATGTGTGTCGCTTTCATGAATGAGGAGGCACGGAGACTCAGAACGGTACACTGCAGCCTACACATAGATGTTACACAACACTGCAGCACTTTTTCCTTGTGCCCCTGCAAAGCAGAATCTGTTGAATCTTTCCGAGACCTTTTTGTTTAACTGAGTGTGTAAAGCTTTAAAAACTGAGACCCTTATTCTTTATTTAGTCTTATACCTTTTGGATTCTCCAGGTTGCTCTCCTTATTACCTTCTGGATGTCCTGGTTTCTAACACTCTTATTATTCCCAAGGAACTAATGTCTCAACAAAATGCCGGACATGAGTCACCTCCGAAGTAGGAACTTAGTAGGAAATTGGATCTGAGAATGACGTCTCGACCAACATGATTATATTTCAGTTACAATCTGGGAAACTAGATAGAGTAACTAGTTATTGTGGTTAGCGATCCAGTATAATCAGGGTAGCTATTAGTGTGTTGGTAATACACTCCCAGTAGTATGTTCTTTGCATTATATTCAGTAATTCACTGTATTGATTATTTTTCTAACATAAACATACATATGTCATTGTCTTAAACACATTTAAACTGTTAGAAGTTAAAATAAGTAGTATTTTCTACATATCGATTAATTTAGGTCCCTCAGTTTTCTGTATTACTTTTCAGCTCTCTTGCTGAAAAGTAATACAGCTGAATTCGTTCATTCCACAGAAAATCTCGATATGGAAAGGTTTGTAAATACTGAACTGCAAACAGGTGGTGATATTTATTTTCACACAAGCTCTCTCTATATGGTAAAGTAATTGACTATTTTTCATACCATTTGAACAGTTTAATAAAGTTTTTTAAAAACATTTTTTATTATCTTCAATATAATCATTTTCAAGATCAACTAAACATTTGACTTCAAGGGTTTTCTGTGTGATTGAACCATTTCACCCCTAATTAATGACAGACTTTTGTCCAACCTTTTACCATTTTGGATTTTGAAGTTGATGAGAACTCTAACGTTTCATGTCACAGTTTCATCTTCAGGGGCAGTTTCATTTCATTCTTCAAACTTTTAACTCAAAAACTCAAAAGAGTGTGAAAGGTGAATAGGTCACAGACTATGTACATGAATGTACACATTAACTTGATGTTACAACCATCACTGTATCAGCTGAAGGTGGATATTTGTATCTGAAGCACATTTACTAAGGTGAAAGCAGAATTTTTTTGCAAGTAATGTTTTATTTTTACTTCATCATTCAAGTTAGGTTGCCTCCTTTATCCAGTCAATTAAAATTGCTTTAAAAAATTCTGTTGCCAAGAAATGCAGGTCTCCTTCTTGTCTAACATGTGACCATGCTCACTTGGTAGTTTCCTGTCTAATGCATTAACCTTTTTGCAAAAATACAAAATGCATCTTTTTTATAAATTGATTGAAGGTTTCATTGGCAGTGGGTATGCATTCCTGTTTATTCTGTTTGCTCTTTGTACGCCACTGTTTCTGTAAATGCTCCAGATACTACTAAAGGTGAACAATGTTTACAGTTCTCTTGCTGAAAAGTAAGAAAAATGCACCAAGCCCCTTATAGAATCTCATCATGTCTGCCTTTCAAATATACTGGTGCTCCTCGTTCCACTTTGTTTTTCTTAAAATAAACTCAAAATGCCTGGGTCAATATGCAAAGCATCTCCACAAGCATAATTCTTCAGAGAAGAAAACCCTTTCATCCTGTTAAGTAGTGCACCTTTGTCTTGTACTGTCCTCTCTTCTTTTGAGAGAACATTTCAGTCCTTTTTCTGTCTCTACCTGTATCAGAAATAGAGCTCTTGCTCTAATTGTGTTGAATTACATAACTGACCCACAGGTATAACAGACTTGGAAAGCATGGTAATACATTGCTCTTTGCTTTCTTCTGGGTCTGCTCAGCTAGTGACAGAAGAAAGACAATGCAAAGTAAACCTCCAGAGTAATTGTCTGTCCTTAAAAGGTCATTTCCCCCTGTTCCAGCACTAACAGCATTAATAATGGATCATTTTGGGTTCTTTTAGGGATTTTTAACTAAAAGTTACACCCCAGTACACACAGTACAGGAAAGGTATTTGTTTTTTGAGAAGTAGAAAAACAGACATTTTATTTTTGAGGTCATGCTGTCAGCCTGAACACAGGTGCGAGTTCTCTTAAAATAAGTCTTAATTTGAAACAACATAACACAATTTCAAGCCTGTGTACTTCTGTGCGTTATTGTCATAATAACAGCCATTGTTTTGTTTCATTGCACACAGACTAAAAATAGAACTCAAATAATCTTAATGGATGATACATCCTCCTGGTACCAAAGAGAGCTCCGAACAAGACTGAGGGCTGTTAAGGCATACACTCTCATGTGAGCATACTCTGTTGTTTGCGCAACATCTCTGCTCTCAACACTTTGCTGATGATGCTAAAGCTGAGGATTATATTAAACCAAACGTGATCTTTAATCTGGATGAGTTTCTGACAATTTTTATCTCATTTTTCTGCAACCCTGAGTGAGTGTTGTGACCTAGAAGCTTTGTGGCAGGCTTCCCGTAATGGTTTTATTCAGTAATGATGGATACTTAGTTAAATCTATATTTAGAGTTTAATGCTGTCAGCTTCGGCTTAATAAGTCAAGAAGATAAAATAATATGCACGAATATCTAACAATATTGTGGCAATGGTGGTTCTGGACCACATATAACGGGGGAGAAGGGTGACGCCAGTGGTTTTTCTTGGGAGTTAAAATAACAGATCAGTATTATATTTTTTAACATATCTACTGAGCCACAGAGCCAACAAACCACTTGCGGCTCCAGAGCTGCAGGTTCCAGATCCCTCATCTCGTACATGAAAACTGTGACCCTCTTTGTTGCCAAAAGTGCAACGCTTTCAAATGGGATAATATGCAAAGTTGGCTAGTTTGAGACTTCATGACATGTCAACTTTTGTATGCTACATTAAGTGTCGTTGTATTGCAGTGTTGTGTAGAATTCACAGGAATCAACTCCAGAAGTTAAGGCAGCTATGGCATTGCAACCTCAAAAATAGTGACGTAACAATGTTTGTAAACATATTTCATTAAAGAAGAGTCGCAGAGTTTTCATTTGTTCTGATCCATTGTTTAGTTGAAAAGCAGTAGGTCTTGAATTAATCATTTTTATTTTTATCCAATGCCTGGGACAGAATGACTTTGTTTGATAAGGTTTAATTTGATTATTAAATATGTTTAAAATTATGTGTCCTTTTATGTGCTTGTTTTGAATTTCAGAAAGTGCATGCTGTTTTCCATTTTTGCTCAGCTTGTGGTAAACTTCTGGAATAATTTATTTTGATATAATTCCCTTCATCTTAATTTCTTTCATTTCCTTTTGAAGCATTTTGAATAACCTTGTGCATGAATGGTACTCTACAATGAACTTATCTTGCTTTGTCTTCAGTTTTTGACTTTTCATCGCAAATATAAAAATAAACATTAAACAATAGACCTCTTCTCATATCCCACCCCATGC
Organism: Poeciliopsis prolifica; assembly: GCF_027474105.1. Lineage (NCBI taxonomy): Eukaryota > Metazoa > Chordata > Actinopteri > Cyprinodontiformes > Poeciliidae > Poeciliopsis > Poeciliopsis prolifica. Next base: position 10,026,075 of record NW_026562390.1, on the reverse strand, counting down.
TTCACTACCACAGTGGTCACGAGGATAGGAAATGACATGGCTTCCCAGATTCACTTTTAGATTTCACTGTAAAACTGGGTTTGTGTACATCAGCACACTCCTCCGCAGTGCATACACATGCTGAGTTACCCACCAGTCTCAGTAACTAAAAATACATATTTTTACAGTACATGCACCCATATTCTTTGTGTCATCCCACCTCAGACCGGTTAGATACAGGGGTGACGATGTTCAGCCACAGTTATTTAGCCATGAATTTGGGATATATTAAACCGAGTGCCATTCTACCTTCCCCCAGAGGCATTTAGCTGTTTCATTCCCAGGCCAGCCTTGACACAGCTGCTTAAGCTTGTTAGTCACAGTGTGGCGCAAAGCCTGCGTCATCACTGAACTCACAAATTTATGGGCATAAGCTGTGTTGAGCATATATGTTTTATTTATTAAGAAAATAATGCAAAACATCCCTTCTCTTCCTCCGTCTCTTTCTATCTCCAGTGCTTTATTGTGTGTGTGTCACCGCTCTCTTTTATTGAAATCTCTGCAGACTGATAAAATGATCTGTTTATTAACACTGTACCCATCTTCTCATTTATGCCATCGTTTAATCAGGCTTTGTTTACAAGTGGGAGTTTGGTGAAGCTGCCAACTCATACAGCGCACATTCTATAAGATTGGTTTAAGAGGAACAAAAATCTCAGCTAATTCATAGTTACGGGAATACAATGCTTAGGAATTTAGCAATAAAACACTGAAACGCCAGATTGCTGCTTACTGCTTGCACATGGTAAGTGTTAGCGGTTATGTCTTGAGATCTAAGGCTGCTTTTGATTATAGCTACGGAAAAAGAAAGAAAATAGAATAAGGGAGAAATTCTTTAACTGGAGAGACTTCTGGTCAAATTTACAGCTGTGTTACAACCTCGACTCAAGCTGAAACAAAATATTTTTCCATTTGGCATACGAGAAGGTTAGGAAAGAGAAATACTAACACATTATGAAGGCAAGAAGAGTGTTGTTAAAAATGCTTGAAATTCTTGGCGCATGCAAACAGTAAAGACGAGCTTATCTCCCTGACCTCTGCTTTAATTTCCTTTGGTTATTTTTAGTCTCAAAAATGTCACCATAATTGTCAACCACTGCAGGAGAGAGGGGAGAAGTTTTAGTATACACTGCCGGCAGTTCCATCAAAAAGGTAACAAGCTGAAGTTTTAAATATAAAATGCTTAACTTTGATGTAAAAAGGATGTGTGGGCCCAATACAAATACATTTCAGGCAATTAACAAGAACTAACTGAGTTATTGGGACTTTTGACAAGCCTGAAAAACTCATAGAAAATCAATTATGACAACATCTGTGTAGTAGAAGTAATTATATATTTAGAACAGTTGGAATTTCCAAATAAATTCTTGAAATCTTTCCATTCTCTTGAATTAAATTGAATAATATGCCTTTAAAACCCATTTTTATGATACTTTTACCACACTTTGACTCTGATCAACTGCCTGTTAGTAGGGAATAAAAATAGGAGATACTATTTCCAGTCATTGCTTCCTGTTTTCTAATTTAAACCAGAAAAGGAGGGGATGGAGAATTTCCTGGTCATGTCCTCAGGGATGCGACGTTAGTTGCTAAGAGACTAATGGAAATTCAGGGCTTAAGAAATGACAAAAATGATTCATTGGCCAAAACAAATAAATAAAAGGACAAAAAAAAGGGAGTGAAAGAGTGAAATGAAGAAAAATAAATAGGAAAGTAGTACAAAATGCCTTGCCCAATATCATTATAAAAATCCAGATTATTTTCTACTAATAATTCACCATCACATTAATTTGAATTGTTTATTTGTTGTTTGATTTGTTTATTTAAATAATTTAATCATATAGGCATATATCACACCAGTATTTCTTTTTTTTTTTTTTTTTTTTTTGCAAGACTATAACTTATAGTATAACTTATATAACTTGTAGTCATATAACTATAGTAATTCTACTTTCTAATAAAGTCCAAGCTTAGTTGGATGAAGAGTGTCTGTGATCAGGAGTTTTCAAGTCTTTCCTAGAGGTTAATTTAGTTTTGATTTTTACATCTTAAGTGTTTAAATCTTCTTTTATTTTCACAATTATGACCTACTGCCAGACATCTGGCTGCAACATTTCAAAATGCAAAGTTATAGATATGAATACTTGTACATTTGAAAATATAAACTGCTCACATTTCTGCTAGACAAATCTTCAGAAAGCAGAAACCACTAATGAGTATGCATAACTATCACCTTAATTTATTTTTTTCTTGTTTATGCCTTGCCCAATGCTCCTTTTCAGTCACTTAATTCACATCCTGCATTAAAAACCTGACTGGACAAGCTGGCATCTTCTGCTGTGGTATTAGGTAACACAGTGGGAGGAAAGGACACGTTCCTATTAGCTTTAATATGATTAACTGAATCTGCAAGGTCTTTCCTTGACATTTACATTGAGAGCGAAAGCGGGAGAGTGTGTGCTACAGAACTGCTTTTGTAAAACAACAATTTATGCAGTTCTCTCTGAACAGACCGGAGCACACTCTCTCAGCAAGGCAATTGTTCAATGAACAATTAAGCATGAATAGTGCTGCAAACACAGATGTGCACACACATGGCCAACTGTAAAATTGGTCTATTTAAATTAAAAAAGGGCAGAAGTGCTTGGTGCAGACAGTATGTACAAGCTGATAATGGAACATTTTGGTGAGAACAGTTAAAAAAGAGCTGGTCATTGTGCTTGCCAGTCAGTCAGGAAGAATTCTCCTTAAATAAAATTTATTCACACAAGCTGCCAGATCTCAATGGTCAAGGAAGACCTGAAGAGAAAAGATTTTCAAATGATCCAGTTCTTTACCCATACTTTCGGAAATCAGCAGAGTTCCTGCTGATAGAAAATCTGTGATTGCTTGCCATTTATGTTTAAACCACCACATTTTTAGGTCCTGTGAGTGGGGCGCAGCGACTGGGACAGGAATAGAATCAAAGGAAGTGAAAACAGTCACACAGTGGAAAAAGCTAATTTGCCTCAAAACTTTTACGGGACTGCTCTGGCCGCAACTGCAGATTCGAAGCCACTTATCCCACCATTGTCTGACCACCAGCCAAATAAACACTTTAATGTCTTTTTTGAAAAGCAGGCCTTTAAGACAAAACAGCCTCAGAGAAGCAGCCAAGCGGAAACCAAATGTGCACCCTCGTACTTTCCAAAACGATCCACTGTCTCGGCCTCCAGATGCGTTTGCTTCCGGTGATGCCATGCATGTGATCATGAAGTGCAGATCCTAAAACCAACACACAGGATTTGGAAAGTTAAAATCATCTTATGAATATAAAACTTTTTTTTTTTTGGGAATTGTTTTTATGCAAACCTCCTGGGGCAAACCACATTTCAATTGCATGTCTTGCAAAACGGAATGGAAGCAAAGTCTTTAAGAAAAACTCTAGCTGGGATTTCTTATATATAGGTATTTTTGTTGTTTATTGCAGTCGGATATTCCACACATTAAGCAGCTTTGGGAGTGAACTCTTCTGAGCTCATCTGAAACGGTTTGAGCCTACTATGTCATTTTCCCCTCAAGTGAGTTGAGGAAGTTCTTTCATTCACAGATGCAAATACATCTCCTGTGACAATCTAACCACAGTGGTGTAAAGATTTATGTGGTCTGTTATGACTCAAATTCATATCATGTAGATAAAGCTTAGCTGAATCATTCAGTTCTTTTTTAAACTCGTTTTTATGTGTATTCACAATGGCGCCAACTGATTTGACTTTACCCAACTGGAATCTGTCTGCTTTCCAGTCATTCCTGCCTATAATGGCAGATGATGCAGGAGTTTAGTGGGTTCTGGGAGAATATCTAGTTGCCACTTGAAAATCAAATCTGTTCACGAATGGAAAAACTTCTTTAGCTTTGCAATCTTCTCAACTTACAGTTGAGTGGTTTTGTTGCGTCATATGTAGAGTCGGCCAATTTAACTTTTACATAAAAATTTTAAAAAATTAATCTGGAAGCCATGTTGTGAAAATGCCAGCTCACTTCCTGCAGCTCTAACTCCTACAAGGGCTGCGTGTTGAACATGGCACATTTAGTGGAGACTGCATTTTGCTCAACTGCATATGACTAAACTGAGTTGTGTCAGAGTTTTGGAAACAAATTTTTCCCTTTAGAAATGACATGAGCGTCATTAACTTGTTGCTAAGTGGACGTAACTCAGTAATGTGGATGGAAAATCTCACACAGTTAGCTCACTGAAACAAAATTTCCTCTGTATTCAGTGAAAAGCTTACTGTTATTGAATCTCAGTGTTGTTGTGTATGTAGGACAACTACAGTCACTGTTTTCCCTATTGACAGCTCTTGGATGTAAGGAGCTGTAAGTGAGCTACAGGAACTCTCACAGGAGCCCTGCATTCCTGTGAGAGTTGTAGGTGTTCACGGGCTTTCTGCACACACACAATAGCCCATTTGATTTCAAATTGTTCTTTGTGGTGGTCCCTCATTCTTTTGAACGAATGCAGGAACCACATCCTCCACGAGTTGCTGTGTCTGTGGCTTGGATTAGATGTTGCGCTGTCCTTCTGGAATGTGATGGTATTGTCAAAACACAAATCGTGATAGCCAGGAAGCAGTCCACGATCCTACAAGCCTGGGTAATATTGTAATTAGGCATTCATTTTTTTTTCTTTTTTAATAAATGGTTCTGTAGGCTTGATGGTACAGTCCATCAACACAAAGATACTTTCCTTTCTTTAAACACAATCATCTTTGTCTTGCTATCTCTGATGGGAAATGTTTCTCAGCCTTCAACATCTCTTTCACATCTTTTGTTAAAAACTTGTCACCATGTTTTTGAAATACATTTTCTTTTCTCTGTGTTAGTTTCAACTTTTTGTACAATTTAATTACTTTTTATGAGCACTGTTTAATCTAATATATATGAAGGCATGTTCTGGTCTTTCACTAGGTGATTTTCAATCTTACTTGTCACATTGCTGATAGGAATCGTGATAGGAATCGTTTTTGTGTTTATTTCCTGGGGAATTTGACAATATGGCCACCTCTCCACAACTCTTCACCATAAAACTATGAAAGAATGTTCTTTGTCTGTGCTAACGAAAACCAGAACCTAAACTAAAATCAGATAGCAGTCCAATACTTGAAGATGTGTAAAATCTGTCACTATACTATCTCAATACTCACACTGACTAACATGTCAGTGTCAATCTACAAAACTGCATTTTTGGAGACTAAATTATAAATTAATGTTAAGGAGATAAACTTGAAGTTTATTTTGGGGTTGGGGGGGAGTGAATTTTTACATTTGCACACTGAATCAAGACATACTTTATATACTGTATTGTATATCAAGGTTCATGTTTAATTTTAACTTTAGTCTTTTTTGCTTTACTTTGTTGTTTTCTGCCCAAATAATACGTTGAAAAACACATCACCCAAAATAAAACTTTTTCATTTCACAAATTTTAAAATAAATGTGATTTTATGCAGTGAATCGACAGCATATTTTCTGATTATGACAGTAAATTTGCCTTGTGACTGCCCTGGCCTGACCCACTCCTTTTTAACCCTACGGTCTGATAGCTCTGTTTCATAATTTACTCTTTCCTTCCTCTTTTGCACCCCGCCCTTTCTTTCTTCTATTTTTACACCAGGTTTGAAATCCATTTATCCCGGCAGTCTATAAATGGTAAAAAAGAATTAATGGATTTTGGCCACATCCTGTGATTGCAGAGCACAATAGAGCTTATGTTGTCAGCTGCTGATCCTGTATGACTGAACGAATGATCCACCGACTCACATAAACTCAGTGATGACAATGAAAGTAGTACGAAAAAAGTCATTACTATTTCAGACGGCAGACTTGTCTCAGCAAATCAAATCCTAATCTCATCTCTACCACACCTCTCTATAATTAAGAAATAATTACTGACATGTAAGTTAGTCAGTTATTTTAGTTAGTACTTTTGACAGCCAATTATAGCTACTAACAAGTTAGATCAAGAAATACATTTATTTTCAATTAACAGAAAAACTAAATGGATTGCCTAACCGATAGAGATAAGCTATGCAAATTAATCTCTTAATGCAGAACATTCAATACTATTTTAAAGAATAAAACAAATCCATATGAATTTGTCAGTCACCCAGAACTCTTTTTTTTTCCCCCGAAGAGTTTTTGTGGCTCATATTTTTGACGGTAGGCAGACAGGAAAGAGGGCGAGGAAAGGGGGGAAGACATGCAGCAAAGGTCGCCGGGACCGGGAGTCAAACCCACAACCGCCATGTCAAGAACTAAGGCCTTCAAACGTGGGGCGTGCTGACCCACTGTGCCACCAAAGCACGCCAGTCACTCAGAACTTTAGAGAAAGTAGTTTCACATCTAAATTGCAACTTCCGCTATGAGATGTCAGGACTTGGGGAGAACAGAGAAGTTGAAAAAAGTCTCAGTATCACCAGAACCAGACAACACACCACAGCAGAACTGAAACAGAGGGCCTTACTTTGATCCAACATGTGCTGTTGTTTTCGACTCTCCCAGAGAATGGGCTTCAGACTCTGCAGACATGCAGTTTCCACACCCTGTCTTTTGGGCTTAGAGACAGACTTCCTCCAGACAAGCTCGTCTGGTCAGCCTGTGTAAGACTGGAAGGTGGTACTGGTTTGGGAGATCTTGAGGGTCTCCACTTTGGATCATTGTGGAAGAAAATGACTCATTTAAAGGGGGAAGCATCACCTAGATAAGTTAACTGAGTTAAACCTGCAGGGCTCCCATGGTTTGAATAGAGGAACGATAACGCAAAGCCTTGAAGGAACTTTACATAACATGGAATGATGTAACATAGCAGGTGATGCAAATGAGAAAAAAACATCTAACACAAATGTAATCTTGAGTGATGATCAGCTCTCTACAAGACTGGGTTGGGCAAGTCTTGTGATTTAGTCTAAAGTTCTGCATCAACCTCAAACATATTACTGAAAAAAGTGCATTTTAAACAAAGGGATAGTGTTTACGAACTGAGTATTGACTGAGAGGCAAACTTGAAATGGTTTGAGAATTTTGTTACATCATGCTGCTATTTTTCTTAAACAAGTTCTTCAGACAAGACAAAGATCTCTTGGTTTCAAAGATCTAAACAATCTATCGCTTCAGGCACTAAAAATGTCTCTTCAATAAGGTTCAATTCACATTCAAACAAAAACAAAGTGGAATCTTTGTTTTAAAATGACAATATTTTATTGCTTTTGTCCTACCGCAGCTTCTGCTACTTTGGACCTCTTTGCAGTGTCTTTGATTGATCCTTGCTTTGCCATTCAGTTTATTTAGACAGCTACATTTTAGTAAGTTTGCAGTTCTATAATTCTTTTTTCATTTTTCAGACGACGGATTGAGCACTACTATATGAGATATTTAAAGTTTGCTAATCAGGACTATGTTGGGTACTCGGGATCTTTATTGAGGGGTAAAATGGGCTTCCACATGCATGTGGCAATCTTTGTGAAATATGTATAATTTCCCTCCCATTTCACAACTACAATACTTTGTGTTAGTCTCTAAAAATAAAATGCACACATATTTGTGGCCATAACATTACAAATTGTGAACAGGTTTGAAATGTAAGAACATTTTTCCAGGGCACAACACAAACATCCTCACCTGAAGGATGTCTGTACTTTATGTCTGTCTATAAAAAAAGGGGAAAAAAACAACAATTTCAAGTAGTTTTGTGGGAAGGCTTTGTTGGTTTTTAATGATGTAAACCAATTATTCTTTAATCATGGTGTTAATTTACTGAATCTGAACTCCTAACATAATTGATTCTTCCCTGTCTGTTCTAGTTTATAGTTATCTTTTTTTTTCTAATACCGGAGTTTGGTTCATGTTACTGTTCCTTTTGCTTTACTTGACTGATGACTAAACATTGTACATTGCACTGTAGCTGTTGTTATTTGGGATCTTCCTCTTTTAAAATCTAAAAGATTGCAGATGTAAATAGAAAACCTAAGTAGCATGCATTCACATTTAGTCTAACCAATGGTGAAGACTGATAAGGGCTGGTTTAAGCTCCCACATTGAATCATTCATCCATGTTAAGCTTGTTGTCCTTTGTATTATCAGTTTCATAAGACTACATTATATTACATATCTATGCATTTTATTACAATTATCAGTATTAATGGAGAGAGAAGGAGCCTCAGTGCGCATACTACAGCCTCGGTTTGTCTTTCTGCCTGCTGCATAACTTGCTGTGACCTGGCTGAAGCATAAATCCCAAAGGAGATTCACTTTGTGAGTGGATGACTCACAGCCAAGATGGAAACTGTTGCGTAGATCTTTAGCTCATTACTCTTGGTGATGGAGACAAGGTTTAAACAACTAAGGTCAGATTTATACTCAGCCAAAATATTTCCCCTTCCATTGATGCAGGCTTTTGTGTTATTAGGTGATCGCTCTTTTCAGTTGTATCAAGCTGAAAAACATTTCAACTAATGAATGTATTAAAATGGCTAAAATAAGAAAGACAGGAGTGTTGTTTTTGTGTATGTTTATGGATCTTCTGAACACACTGGATTTGAAAATGTTGGTAAATGGCAAATCCCAAAGTTAAGATAAAGATCTATTCTCTTGAAAATGCACAAGGAGGTTGATATTTAGTGATGGCAAAAATCATACTGATTGCTAACATTTTGGAGAGAATAATCAATGAGACATTGAGAACACTTTAAACATCAAGAATAAATCACAATCATTCTAGAAAAAGTATAAAGTGCATATTTATCTTTCATTGTGTTATTTATAAATGAAAACAATGCACACAATGATTTTTCTTCATTGTGTACAAATGAAAAAAAAATGTTTGGGAATTAAAGGAATGTGTATTCTCACAGAGAGATAATGAAGCTTTGCGTGACGCATAAAATCAGATTTGTTTAAAAAAAAAAAAAAAAAAAAAATATATATATATATATATATATATATATATATATATATATATATATATATATATATATATATATATATATATATATATATATATATATATATATATATATATGCTGTCATGTGAACTCCAGAGTCATGCAAGTAAAACAAGTTTCAGCCTCAGCAGAGTTTACAGTCACATGAAACAACGATGAGTGAAGGTCACAATTTCACACTCATTGATTATCATTCTTCAGATAATGCGTGTTATGTTTTCCCGTTTTATTTATTTTTTTTCAGATCCTCACAACGCCTACAGGGAAATGCTTGTCTGCACAAAGAGGAAGCTGTGTTAAAATATGTTTTGCCCTGGTTTATTTTGAGTTTTAAAATCTTCTCATTCCAGGGAAGTGAAAGCGCTATAACTAGGAAGGTTGGGTACAGGGAAGTAGCATAGCTATGTGACAAAACTGTGAACCAGCACATGACTCAATCAAGCTTGAGGATACAGTGAATTATGCAGGATGGGCTGTTGTGACATCATGCACTTGATTCATTTCCGTTGTTTCACTTCCCCATTTTTAATGACACACATGCTCTGTGATGCCAGTTCACAGAGTCAGCTCATTAATGTGACTGAAGGAACACAATCAGCGCTGCACAAGGCCTGCAGGGAAAACACTGAACTAGGAAGACTTTGAGCGGCTGCCCCCATCTGACTGGAATCTAAACAACAAGTCTAGAACATTTTACTACAAACAGGAAACAAATTGACAGCAAAATTACATAACGAATGTCTAAAACAGTAGCAGATTCAATTACAAGAGATAAGTAAACTGGGCAAGTTTGTATGATTAAATGATGCCTAAAAAGTTATATGATGGTAAAGAAAGATTTACTGAGCAGTTTTCCTTAAACAAATAAAATCAGGATTTCAATTTTACATTTTGTAATTACTCAAATTGATAGCTATGTAAACCGGATACGAGTTTAGCATTTTCAAACATTTTTAATGACTTCTGATCTCAGTAACTGAGCTGGCTCTGCTTTACAGTCTTAATCTGTTTTTGACAAAGGGCTGTGATTCTTTGGAAGACAGTTTCAATCTATCTGTCTGGCAGCTGCTGCTGCTGCTAACAGGTTGCTATCCCAAAGCAGGTTACTGCCAAGTAAACTGGGATGAGCCCTGCTCCTTGTCTGCTAGTCGTACACTCTACTACAAAGAAACCATAGATGACAATGCAACATCGTTTCCACAAAAGGATGGTTGAATTTTAATTTAACATATTTGCTACAATGTTAATAGCTTAAAATCAGGATTAGCTATTTTTTAGCCAACTTTGTGCACAAAACGAAGGAATTTGACTTTGGTCACAAGTATATAATAACTTTCTGTGCTCAATGATCAGCAGAGGTACTTTTAGCAATACAAGTACAAAAGAAATTTCTATTTTATATATTCAAAGACTGAAGAAACTCTGTGTGTCACTTGAGTGACTATTTTGGCTAAAGTCAAAATAGTTGACATTTTGACTATTAGATTTTCCGACTCAAAACTCAGCAAAGCCCAACCTTGGAGTTTAGTCTAAGGAGAGCAGAAGGATGATCAGCATCCTTCTGCTCTCAATAAAAATCCAAGGTGACGGAAATAACAAATAACTTTCCTTTAAAATGAAAACAACTTTGTTAAGGGGCTCAGAAAAAGTCCCCATTGCTCATAACATTGGCGCGAGGACGGGCACATCGAAGGAAAATGTTAGAAAGACCAAAAGGTTGAGATCATACATAAATAGTAATTTGTATGGTCAATGCAAAAATGACTGAGGCAACAAAGTCAACCAGAACACAAAACCTCCACACAGTGGCAGATTTGAGTATCTGTTGGGATATATTGGGCTGTTATATGATGATGTCAGTGGATATTTTTTCCTTGCAATCCTATTACTGAAGTGCATTATTGAAGCTTAGAGTTCTCCCAAGCTTTCGTCATTTAAAGAGTTTTGCCGTGGAACACCTGTGTTATCTCCACGCTTGTCTGTCCCTGAGGGACGTCACTTAAAATCTGCTCTGTTGTCTGGCTAGCTCTGTGTCAGCACTGCTTTTCATCATGTTAGCCCTCCTGGAACATTTAACCGGGTTCATGTCAAAACAGTTCAGTGAGACAAAGAACTTGGGAAATGGGATATAATAATCTTGGAACTGATACTTTTAAAAAAATAAACAACACAAGTAAGAGTGGAGATTCGGTTAGTACTACTCGACATTTAATTTGAAGATCATTCAAATGTAGCTTATTTTGGTTGAAGTCCTGAAATGAAATTCCCCAAATCCCTAAATTACAGGCAGGATTAAGATATAGTGCAAGGAAAACATGAGCACATAAAGACAAGCTGCTTCGCTAAACCCCATTTGATGAAAGGAAATGCGAAAGTGGAAACATCAGCTATAAGTATGATGGTTCAAAGCGGCTGCATGAAATTAAGTGCATCAAGAAGAAACATCTCTTCCCGGTACTTTATGCTTTTCTTCTTGTTTACTGTACACACAGTTATTTTAATGGGCAAAATATCCTCAATAGATCATGCTGACTGAATTCTTTGTTATTATGTGAACACTACTTGGAGTGTGTTAACCTCTTGGAGGAAGATTTTGACCTTTCAAGGCAACAGAAACAGCAAACAACGAAAAAAGGGAGTTAATTCTGCTGCAAAATGATGATTTGCTGTTGTATTTGTAGACTAGCATATCAGAACTACAACACAACAAAACATATTGCATGTGTAAAAAGCATAGAGTGTGAACACTTTTCTATTGAACTGTCACATCCATGTTTTCTTGATGCCTAAACCCAAACTTTTGTTATAATCCCACATGCACAACAGCTTGTGGAACCACATCTTTCTGATGACAATTCTTGCTTTTTTTCAGAGTTTTGCCAGTCCAAGAGCAGCAGTGAGGAAAACTAAGCGCGAGTTGAATTGATGTTGACCATGTAGCTCTGAACATGCATTTAAAGGCCTCACTGAGCAGATCAAGATCCATGAACTATAATGAAATGATTTATTGTTACTAAATTGCGCAGCTGAGTAATAGGCTAATTGCATTAAAACCAGTGACACAGGCAGTTAAGCGAACAACAAATAATTATTTTAAAAAGTCCCTCCGCATCAGGAGGGTTAAAGAGTTCAGAGTCAGCAGGGACAGCTGGGCATTCATACGTTTTTTTTGTTTTTTTGCCAAAAGTTGAAAGAGTTGGCTGATCTGAGACTTAATGATTAATGAAGATTTTAAGCCCTTTCAATGCTCCGTTGAATCCAGAATGATGTCTACTGTCAGTCTTCTGATCTGTACCTGCTTTTTCCTTCCTCTAATCCTATGTATGTCTCAGCTATCCCAGCAATCCACATGAAAATTGTTACTGCATGTGTATAACTGACAATGTCTTACTGTTTTCTCAATACAAACATACAACAGAAATTAGCTGAATGAGCAGTTAGGCAGAAAGCCGGAAGTGAAATGCCTCTCTGTTTTTGGCTCTTTTTAAATGAATGGCTCGTGCAGGTAAGCCACTAAATAAGCCAATATAATTAAGATGTTGTCAGACACCAAGAGCCATTGTCTTTATTTATAGATTTTTCTTAACTGTGAAGGCAGACGAAACACTGACCGCCACATCTGAAGCTGCCGGACATTAGAGATCATAGCAGGAAACATAAGTTTGAACACATTAAAGCTGAGCTGAAAAACAATGGCCGACACTTCAATATGGTTTCCACCTAAGACAGAGAGGAAGGAAGTCTGAACAAAAGAATATGGCAAAGAAACTTGGCTTAAAAGTGGGACTATTGTGAGGCATAGGAAAATAAGTGGAAAAACTAAATCTCCCGAGCAAGGGTTTTCCAGAAACAGTCACAGTGTGGAGCAAGAAACACTTGAAACACTTGTGGGGAAAGAAACCATGTCTGTCAAAACAGATGGCAGCTGGTAAAGAAGATTAGGTGCAGTTACTACACTATCCAGCTCCAAATCAGACTGACCAACCCCCAAACACACACTAATCCACACAACCCTCAGAGACTTCCTGCCGTTTCCTCCCATCGTTCTCCAATAATCCTGCCAACACTCGACCTGCTGTTACATTCACATGCTCGTCCTGATCAACAGGAGTCTGAACGGCTGTGCTGTTGAGATACACAACATTTTTCAGTGGAAGTTGATCCTCAGTCATCTTGCAATTTAATAGGCCATTTACTCAAATTTCACTGTGTGATAGCAAAGAAGCTCAATGAAAAGATATAAAGCTTCAACTCAAATTCATAAATTATGATAATACTTTTAGGGAGCCAATCGAATGGTCAATTAAATTGAATGAAATCTAAAATGAGATCAGTCTGTTTTCAACAAGACAGATCATTTAAATGTTGGTTTAACTGAGCCAGGTTTCTAAACCACTTTGCTCACACATATTTTTTTAGGGCCTTGTAAAAAGAACCGTACATTAAACACTGACTTTACTTTGTAAGTAATTTGGTGGTGTGATTTTGGTGCTGTGGAAGTCCCAATAGCGCCCCAGCCATAACGTCCTGGCTGATATTGTCTGCAGTCGTTTCTTTAATATTTCCACATGATGACGTTTTCTTGTGACGCTGTTTTACCCAACGCAACATGATGTTGCCACTCCTATACTTCACAGTTGTAATATTGTTCTCAGGTTTCACTTTTTATTATTTTTAAATGTAAGAACGTCCATTACAGGCAGACACCCTTTATCCATAATGGCTGAGGTGCATTTAGATTTTTTTCATGGCATCACATAAGAAAGCAGTGTGTGGTGTTTGGGGTGCACCTTAAATATATCCACATTTCACAATTTTATTAAACGTATTGAATCTTGCAAAGCCGTGACATCGTTATCTACGCTTGAAGTCATTGTAATTTGACCTTTACTAAAGATCTGACTGAAGGAACTATGAGCAAAAATTTGCCCTCTTCTTATTTTGTCAGCAATAAAAGTAAATAATTTTGGAAGTATGATTTAATTTGCATTTTTTAATGCAATGAACGAATAAGCTATTATGATGGATATTAAAACCTGTTGCTTCATGCCTGTCACTACATCTGCCTTTTATTTAAAAAGTGTGATCTTTTGAAACATTGATGAACCTCATCCACAAGCATCCTCACATCATGATTAAAAAAAACAACTCGACACTAGACAGTTTACTTTATCAGATGGTTGGTTTATTTATCATTAGCAATGACACCAAATGTACTCTACTGTTTTCACTTGCTATCATAGGAGATGCATTTTGAATTGTAAACAGTGAAAATGATTAAATGCATTTCGTCAAACTCCTTACAAGCAGTGTACGACCAGGGAAAAAGAGCAGATTGTACCTGCTCTAACCTATTTTTAACAATATGTTATCTTATAGTTTTGAGTCTCTTGTATTTACATAGATACAATTGCGTCCCTTACTCATACCAGAAGAGACCTGTTGTTTATTTTTTTTGTTCATTTTTTTTAATGTGTTATCACATAGTTTTCTTAAAGAATTATATTTACAACCATTACTTCCCCAGCTGCCTGCTGCTAGGGTGTTAGCACAGAATCAGTTGCTTTAAACACAATAAACTACTTATGCATCTTGAAGTTTATGTTAAGTCAACCTTATAGCTTGAACTATGTTTCTCTTAACAAATAAAAGGTAATGCAGAGCTCAAGCTGTTCCGTCTTCCCCATTAAAAATCAAAATTTATCTAAATAAATGAACAAATCAAACATGATAATAAAATAAAATAAAAAAATATTGCACTTATAAAGATCAAGACAACATTGGACCTGTTTGGTGGTTAAGAGGAAAGTAAAAAGCTTTAGGGCCATTGCTTGAGAAGACATGAAGGTGTCTCTTTAGAAGCATCCAGCAAGTTAATCTAAATAAATAGGCAAACCTTTGTACACATGAAACATTTCTTTTTTTTTTTTCTAGGAAATGAGCAACTTTTGTGCGTAGCGCAGAAGGATAAGGGAGTGCAGATTGGATCCCTAAAGCGTAGTGCGGGGAAAAAAAGCAACAAGTGTGTAGAAAACCAGTAACAGCAAAGAAGATAAACCAAGCTGTAATAGCAATGTCCTGAGAATGCTTCCTGATTAGTCCAGAATGAGCTATAATGTTAAAAGAGATGTTCAGTTCTGGATTTTCAGTTCCTTTAAGTAGAGAGTCTTTGGAGGCAGGAAGCAAGTCGTCATTTTTTTTTTTTTTTGTCCAACTCAGGCTTCAAGCTTTTAATGTGCTTGGGAAGGGAGTAGTTCTCACATTGGTGTTTGAATGTGACTCTGGTTCATCATTTCATCTTCTTTGCTTATCTGTCTCCGCTGACATGTCCAGTCTTGAATTAAGAACACAAAGGGCCATTCATAGAAGCTTTGAGTGAATGGAAATTCTAACAAAGGTAATTAAGATTCAAACACCTTTGAGACCTCCATCACCAAAGCCCTGACGAAAGGGCAAAAAGAAAGAAATGACCTTTTAATCGTACCAACAGCGGTGAAGTTCCTTTACAGAGGAGAATGCGGCGGGGCAAGAAGAGTGTTTAAACTCGGAGCTAAAGGGAAAAATTGACAAAAACAGTACCGGACTGTCTTCATGTCTGCAGGGTTTTTGGTGCAACCCCCTCCTTTTCTCCAGTACAACTGGACAAGAACACAAACAAATGCATCTTTTTTTTGACCTTAGCATAAAAAAAAAAAAGTATGTCAGAAACAGTGATCAGACAGGCGTTCAATTTCTGTTACAGCCCTTCTCTTTTGGGTGTCTGAAAATTTTGTGATATCCACCCATTCATCTATCTGGTAACTGTGTAAACTACATTTCTTTGCAGTGCCAAAACTTTGCTCATCTCCTCTCACATATCACAGAAATCATAGTGAACAGGATGACGTACATACGCACACGTAAAAACAAAATCAAAAAGGCAAACAATGAAGGTCACACCCCAACCACTGTTGTTTTGGGGTTTTTTCCAAGTCTGCCCATTTGTGTCTGTCGTCATCTTTCATTTCTCCTTATGTCCTTCCTCGTCTCTTATGAGGAGGATGAGGTCGATGTGGCGCTGGGCTTTTTTTGGTTAATTAAGTCCAAGTAGAGTTCCGAGCGCAGGAAGCGGGGGTATGAGTCCTTTTCCATCAACCCGTATATCCGCCTTTGTGCTAAGTCGAAGCAGGAGCGCGTCACATTCTGCAGGTTGTCCTTAGTGTGATCTCGTGTGTATGAATCCAGGTTGACCTGCAGAGGATAGTGAGTGAGAAAATTGTAAGAGAAAATATGCAAGAATGAGACTTTTTTTTAAAGCAACAGCATCCATTTGACCAGCTTACCTCTTTACATGACTGTATAGCGATGTATTCAGCAAAGATTTTCTTGGCTTTTGAGGCCATCTTGGACTGCGACTTTATTTTCTTGTATTCCTCACATGCTAGCCAAAATTCCAGATTCTCCTCGCTGAACTCTGTGCGCAGGAAAGCTCTGAAGGCTGCCAGACCATCTGAGAGGGAGGAAAGTAAACAGAGAAGAGTTGACTAAAGTGCCATGGTAACCTCCCCATTTAAGCCCTCCTTTGAGTTTCAGCTCCTAAAATAGTTCAAGTCATGTGGTTTTAATACAGTGAGAGGTGAAGAAAAAAAAAAAAACACTCAACATGGCAGAAATGATCAATGTCCAAAACATTCTGTCACTTCTTAATATTTATCATATCGGCCCTGGAAGCAAACAAAGAA
Source organism: Poeciliopsis prolifica (assembly GCF_027474105.1). Lineage (NCBI taxonomy): Eukaryota > Metazoa > Chordata > Actinopteri > Cyprinodontiformes > Poeciliidae > Poeciliopsis > Poeciliopsis prolifica. The sequence continues at coordinate 10,009,337 of NW_026562390.1, read as the reverse complement.
TTTGATGGTTTTGAGTTCAAAGGGAAACAAATTAACTACAGCAGTTTGGTCCTTTTTAAGTTTCTGCCCAGTTAATGATTTGAGGAAGAGGGCATCCAGGGGAAAGAATGGCAGGAACCGAGTCCACCCACGGCTCCTCTCTGTACCTTTTCCGTTCCCATGAATCACACATGCTGATAAGCGGAGCTGGAGCAGGCCATCATCTCTTACCTCACTCTGGTGAGTAGCAGTGAGGTAAGAGGTTGAGGAGAGGAAATGAGAAGAGGGGGAATAAAGGGGCCCAGAGCGCCGAATGAGGAACAGATGTAGAGCTGGATTTATGTCAGTCACAAAAGAAAACCATAATCAGGGGCAAACTAAATTTTTTAAGATCTTAAGACTCATTGTCTTGTAAACTGTGGACTTTGTATGTTGGGATTAAGGAATTATGCAGCAGATTGCCCACATAGATCAGCAGTATGAGCATGTAATCCATATGTATCTTTCATTCCCAGTCCTCTAAGACATGTATAGCGAGCTGAACACTTCATTTGCAAAGTGAGTAAATAAGAAAGAAGAAGAAGAAAAAAAAAAAAAACTTACATTTGTGCGTCAGCAGCTTGTCAAGCGAGTCCCCCCATTTGAGCGCTTCCTCTGGGGTGGGCCTGCAGATGAAAGCAGAGCGGTTCTTTAACAAGCCCATTTCAGCCAGATTTCTCATTGTGTGACCCATCCGCAGGATTTAAGGCTACGCTGTGCAGATGAGTGGGACCGTGTGAGCAGACGGCTCCTGTCTGACGTTTCGCTCCGGTTCAGTCTGACACATTCAGCTCGAGCTGGTGAGAAGTTGCAGCAGTACGTTTAGCCATGAGTCTGAATGCCTCTCTGTGGTGGGGGTCTGCTTTTTATAATTCCTCTCAATGACAGTTTGAAGAAAGAGGGAGGGAGTTTCGGACAGCCAATCAGGAGGTGATCTGGGTTTTAGAGCCCTCCCACCACTGACAGATTGCGTCTGCCCCCTGGTGCCTCTCATGCTTACAATGAATGCATTCTAACATTTTCCCCTCACTGGGATCCACATTTTAGGCCCCAAACTGAGCCACTTCAGTTTGGAGTTGTGGACACATATCAATCAGTTTGATCATCTGAGTAATGTATGATTTTAAACACTTCAAATAATGAACATTTCACTCTTGGTCTGTTTTTTGGCATTTTGGTTTGTTGTCTATGATAAATTATAAGCAAATTTAGACCTCAGATTATTCTCTGAGGTACAAAAAGTAGAAAAAAAGTCACATTTACCTTGAATGTCTTAAATATTTTATGAAACTTTACAAAAGGATTACATGTTTATATAGGTTTGGAGACAAACTATAAAATACAGAGATCACAGTATGTTGCACTGTGTGCAACTAGTAGCTAAAAAGATTTATGAAATGACTAATATATGCAATGCAGTTTTTGAAAAACATGCAAACTGCACTGTTGCCTCGATTTTTCTCATTCAGTTCTTGAATGCCACACTACAGGGACGCTCCTGTCTCTCCTGCTGCCCACATGTCTGCCTTCCAACGCAGTGAAGGATCCACAAACCTGTCTCACACTCACGCCCACATGCTCATGCTGTCAGGAAGTGGCCACTTACTTGACTGACTTCATAGATTTGTCTAACTTCCCGGCTGGGTTGCTTCCTGGGGACTCATTCCTCCTCCGCAGGAAAGCCAACCGATTCTTCATGTCTTTGGCCCTGAGAGAAAGGAATACGGTGGAGGGGAAAAACGGAGAAAGGTAGGTAAAAAGAGGAGAATAGAGGGGTTGGGGGAGTAAGGTTGGGAATGGAGAAGAAGGAGAAAACACAGGAAGAAAGCCAGATAAGTTTCCAAGTCTGTAATCCACAACGGAAACAATCCAAAGTATGGAATCATCAGCAGAGCCTCAAAGCCGGTCCACAGAAAACCAAACGAGTAAACACCATAAAACATAAAAGAAAATGTACATTGTAGCCTTCAGCTGAGGTATGTTGGTGGAACAGCTTTGCGAAAGGCAAATCGCCTCTTCCCCACTTCTCGTCAGTGTCTTTTTGTCAATCTAATATCTCACTCGGTCCTTTTGGTAGACTGTCCCTGGCAGGTTGCACGACAGGGACTAAGCAAATGAGCCAGAGGAGGAGAGAGTCAGCCTTCAATCATCTGTTTCATCACGCCGTCCTCCATGTGTCCACAGAGGTTGCAGAGCAGAAGCTGACCCAACGTAGGGGCAATAGGCCACAGTAACATCTCCACTCCCTCGAGACTCCAAATCTAAAATCCTCCGGACCACCTTTCTTCCAACCATCTCACGCAAATGAGCACATTAAGACTCTACTGCAGTAGAAACCCAGCTCCTGGTACATGTGGTTCAATAGGATTCTGCACATTCCCATAATCCCATGGTACGTGTCCTGTCTTCTCCCGACCTGGAGCACGTGCTGCCTCATTGGGATGTGACCTCACTCAACACCCATTTCCTGAGTCCTTGCTTTTGATTTCCACTGTGGATTGACTGGCCTGCTAATAATGCAGAGCAGCCTCGTGTGCTGCCCAGGCCTAATCACGGCGAGCTGTCCCAAACCACAGGCCTCAGGAGAGCATGTATCCCCCAAATTAAGAAGCAGCACTTCCTGTTATAGACACTTCTCATTCAAGCTAGCATGAACTGGGATGGAACTACAGAGTGGTACAAATACTGTACATGAATACACATGAATCCTGAAGAGAGGACTTCTCTTTAACCAGTTCCAAGAGAACCTTTCCAACAGAGCAAATTTGTACCTGCCTAACTGATGCTATCATGGCAGAAACAGGTGTTGAAAATCTCTGCTGATGTACAAAGGCAATAGAGAAGAGTCTGTTTAAACACGCCGGAAAGTGAGGTGGTTTCACACAAGACAGAGAGCCCAACCAGCTGTGGAGATTCGTTTTCTTCGTACCGCGGGACAGGGGAAGTCAAAACATGCCTGAACAAATGAATAGATGAGCTGTAACAAGGAGCAGCTGAAGAGCTCCTGACATATCCAAATGAGATTGATTTGTGTGTATTTAAACTTGGAAGAAGGTCTAATAGTCGGCTTTTTCAAAACTGCATAGGGATAAACATATATATATATATATATATATATATATATATATATACAGTCATAGTCAATAAATTAGAATATGCATTTCAATAAGGCGCGTATCAGATAAAAAAAAAAAAACATTTTGAAATGAACCTTTTAGGAGGTATTTTCTCATTTTATTTTACGATATCCAAGGCCAGGTAAAAGAGAAAATTTGCCTCCCCACGCAGCCGGATGAGTCATCCATTGACTGAAATAACACAAGTGCCCTGCTTGAAGCAGTCTCAAATCCAGATGCTCAACTGCAGAGCACGAATGCAGAGCTTTGGGCTTTAGAAAAACAACAGGGCTTCTCTCATGCTGTATACCTGAAAATAGCTCAATCCTGAAAGCCTGAACGATGTAAATACTGTTATAACATCTCCCATCCTGTAAGAAAAAAACAACTCATGATACCAGAGCAGAACTTATTAGATAATTCTATTTTGGGGTTTTGACTCGAGGCAATTAGGATGAGAGATGTTTCAAAATAAAAAGGAATCTCTTGTCTTGCCAAAACATGTGAGCAAAAAAGAAATGTATATTTTAAAAGCACTGGAAAGTCGGCTTTTGGCCTGACAAAAGATGCCTTATTATTTATGGATTTAAACAGGCTGAGCTCATGTGAGAGTTATGTGACAGCAATGTCAAAACAACAGACACTTAAAGAAAAATCTGTGTTTCTCTTCTGCCACCATGTGGATATCACTGGTTACTGCACCCTCTCCCCAAAGAACTGATATCAAACAGTATTACAATAATTCAGCTCATTACATTCAGTTCATTGAATGTATTAAATATGAAATTCAGAGAGTAATGTAGAGATATTTAATCACATATTTTATTTATTATATTTTAAAACAAAATATTAAGAAATTAATGTATTCCATTACTTTTAGTCTTGCGATCCAGCGTTATGAGTTTATTTTATCCGTCAGTCTTTTGCATCAATCAGTGTTTTAGAAAAGATGTTTGGTCTTCAACTGTGTGGCTATCCATCTTAACAGATGGATCCATTGGCCAGCAAAAGTAGCAAAAGCTTAAATCAAAGAACCAATAGTAATATAATAAAATTATTTGATTTGATTTTTTTTTTTTTTTTTCAGGCCTGGGGATCAGGATTAGTAGACTTGCTACTGTTCAGAATTTTACCAAGTGTCTCTAATCCATTGAGCCACTTCAGCTTGACCTCTCAAATGTGTGGAGCAGTTACTGATGGTATTTGGATTTTTTTCCTCTAAAAGCCTCAAAAATAGCTCAAGGCTTAACAGAGTTAAAAGAAGAGAAAACGGGAATCTGATATAGAGTCACATGCAGGAGAGGCTATTTTTGACATCTAAAAGCACAACAACGTGCCGTTTTACTGGGTCAGTCATTTTAATTTGATTTATCAAGTGTTCTCTGTTCCTCCTTTCATGTTATTACTTTTGAGTACCTCTCCATGTTAAGTTGCTTTTTTCCCCCCACCTCATTGCCCATACCCCGCTCCAGTCAGGTCCTAACGCTATTAGCCATGTATCACCCTCCATTTGATTTAATACACCCACTAACCTCTTGTACTTAACTTGATCCGCTAAGAGGCTGACACATGCTCTGTCAAAAATTATCAAATTAAGATGATCTTTGATCTGCAATAACCAGGCAGACATTTCTGCTCCGCTGCTCAACAAGCTCTTAGCAGCACGTCCACCTCGCTGCCCGCTCATGTCCATCTACGAGAGAGCTCTCACGCTTGAGCAAAGAACCAAGAGGTCTTTTGCTCTGCAATTATCCAATGCTCTGTATTCCCTCTTTGCTTGGCTCACATTAGATGCACTAATAGCAACCCTCTGGCTATTCCTGGTGCTGCGGAAAGTAGGCCGCACTCACAGGGAAAGGCTCTGGCGGCACGTGGGGAAAGCTGCAGACAGACATAATGCAGATCCCAGTGCACCACATGCAGGCAGGAAGCAAATCTGCTACCTTCCTTTTCATTTCCCATGCCTAATCACAGCGTGCCACTTTGTCAGTAATGGGTAATATAGTTTAGATGATATAGCAAAGCAAATGGTGAGCATTATCCCAGCACGCCGTCAGTCCCACTTCAGTTTTGTTGACCAAAGGCTGTGTGCTTGTGAACTGAATACAGGACACACAAACAAGACTGAGTGTGGACCTATTTGTGTGTTTGTGTATGTTGGAGTACAATGGGTCAAGTTTAGTGTTACAAAGTCTCTAACTTTATGCAACAAATAAACAAGTTAGTCTCTATTTAAAAGATCTAGCAACAAACAGCTCTGAAATTACCACTAAACACAACATTTCAAAGCACAACACCCAACAAAAAGAAAAACATACACAGAGCTTTGTAGCCAAAAGAATCACTTTGCCATATTCCTAGAAAAAAAATGAAAAAAGGAAACTGTCTAAAATTTACTCCTTAAATATAGCACCGCTACATTGACAATTTCAGTCAATCGAGACCCTAAAAATAACTCTATTTCTGAGCAAAGCCACTGTTCTGGCTGCAAAGACCACATGAGCAATCCTATTCCTGAAATCCAGGTTGGCTATAAGAGGAAAAAGGGACAGCCTCGAGTTAAAGTTAAAGCTGCTTCCTTCAAAATAGTTCCAGCACCTCAGTCTCAAGGGGGCTCCATCTTCCTCACTGAGACTGTCAAATAAAATCCAAGTAGAGGTCAAGTCGCCTGCATACCACCCTAAGTGCGGCCAGTCCAGCAGGACTTCAAGTAAATCCTTCTTCAATCAATCTGGATCGAAAAATCCACAGTCCTGCTCTTACCTTTCCAGGTATTTCTCTGAGAAGTCGACCATGGTGTGGAACATTGGCTCTGGCATGAACCCAGCTGCATGTAAGCATATGTCAGGAGTGGCAGCGGTCAGGACCTAGGGATTTGTTTGGCAATCACATTCCTCTCACCCCCGAGAGGCTCTGCTGGAGCTTTATATAGTTCAGGGGGTCTGGAGAAGGCGGACCCTGGGCTCACCCAATCCACAGGCAGCACTCAGGACATGAATTCCTTCTGCTTGGGGTCTGGAGAGTTGTTTTGTTTTGTTTTTTAAGCTGAGATAAAGTTTGTCCCTTCAACAAAGCTTGACTAATGTAATGATCTGTTTCACTGACCAGTACAGCAAACAGTGGGAGAGCCCTTTTAAGCCTGCTGACTCTAACATATATCATCTCTTTTATAGTAGGCAAATATTTTGATGTTGGTGGTGGTGAGCTTGCTTCGAACTGTAAAATAAGTGAACTCAGACTAGAATGACTCCTGATACCACAAATAATAATAAAAAATTCCTCAAAAACATTTTATAAGGATAGTTCAGAATAGTGGACATCTAAACCGAGTTAGTAAAACAAAAAATTGCAATATCATTGGTGAATAAATAATGGTATAGAGTGATTAAACTACATTCTTTATTCTTTTCCCATCATTTTCTGGAAGTTTTCACATTTTGCTTTGTGAAATCTCCATTGGAAAATTGAAACTAATGCTCAGAAATTCTATCCACTTGCCTAAATTGCAATTTTGCACATATAGATGCTGCAGTGGTGATTGGGATTCTATATATTGTGCAGTTGCAGTTACATCTGGAAAATACCTTTGTCTTAGAGTCTTTACTTGGTACAAATACAGATTCAACTGTATCAAAAATGCCAATGTCCTTCATGAAGCCATAGTTAACTTTTAAACAGCTGTTAAGCTTGAATTAATTGGTTATTTTGAGAAAAGCTGAATGAACGAAGCTGCATTTCCTTACACAATTTCAAATAAAATTAGTTTAAAGTAGTTGGAGCACTTGTATTTTTCCACAGTCAACATATTGACTACTCCTTCCAAACATGTTGTTGGTCCTTCACAGGTTGTGAAACAGCACTGGCTGACCAAGACTTGTACCCTTCAAGATCTCTGTAGATGCCCTGTGGTATCTAACACCACAATGTCAGCAGCAGATCTTTACAGGCCAGTAAGTTGTGACTTGGCGCTACTCTGAATCAGACGTCTTCCGGTTCATCACCAAACATTTTTTTCCCTTTGCGTCATAGTTGGTATGTTCTCACCACGGCTTAGTTCATTTTAAAGTTGCCCCATAACAGCCGACTGAGACTATTTTCATTATCCAAGGGGTCATTTTATTTTTTTCTGAACGTTTGTTTTACTTATTCACAGCATTGGAAACTGTTTCTAAGCTGCCATCTTTCAATGTGAACTGGATTTGAAGCCTTCACAAAAACCACAAGCAGCAAATTATTAGTGGAAATGAGAAGAACAAATCTTTAGTGGATAGAGAAGGTGCAAAAATGATTTTGGTCAGAGGTTAGAGAGCACAGTCCAAACTTATAAATAGCTCAAACAGATTTTGCAGCTGCAGATATATTTCTTCAACACACTGACATAGATCTCTTGGCTCCCATAGCTCTCTGTTTGTTACCTATCAGCCTTCAACATCTGGAGGAAATAATTTCATTTCCTTCATCTGTGGCTGGGAAGTCTAAGATTTCAATCTATAGCAGCAAGATATTGAATTTGTGTTCCTCTGAATACAAAATCACACTGAAAGATATTGTGTATAGAGCATGCTTATTTGTGTGACTTTCCTGTGAATGAGCAGATAAAACTGGTGGTTTTCAGACAAGTCAGATGAAAAATGTCAGGAAACAGCTTAAAGCTGCAGTATGTAACTTTTAAACAACTATAATTCTTACATATTTGTTAAAATTCTCACTCTTTCCTGACAAATGTGACTGATGCTGCTAAAACTATTCTCATTGCTCACACCCCCTACCTTGCTCTCTGCTAGGCTATAGCTAGTTCAAGACAACATATTTATTGTGAATGCTTGTGCTAGTTATCATGGCCATTGAATATGGAGGATAAACAATTTTCCTGTAATGGTAACTTGTTTCTTAACTATTTAGCAATGCATACAAAAGCATGATTGACTGCGCTAAGAACTTCCTCGTGGCTCTGAATAGTTGTTTCTGACTGGGAGCTGTGTATTTCTGCAAAATGCTGTAGAACAACAGGCAGGAACTGTTTCATTTCATTCTGTCTTGACATGATGACAATTTTTACAAATATGTAAAAAAACATTTATTTTTGATAAAACCTTAAAGTTACACATCCAATAAGACATTGTCAGTTCATTGGGCACAAAGACAGTCCACTCTGCATGAGAAGCTTTGTAACTCATTCTCAGTTTATTGATTCACGATGACAGAAGAGAGCTGCGTTATGACAGATTTACTTTTCATCAACAAAAGATAAACTATTCTCCTTTATGCAGCTGTCATTGAAGTTGTAACTGTGCAGAACAGATGCCTCTTGTCAAACATTGTGGAGGTGAACCCTTAAAGCTAATGGCTGTTGCACCTGGATAACTCATCGGACATTTGTAAAAAACAAAAACACCATTCAGCATATAGAACTGTAGCACGGAAGGAAGTGTAGACTGCTGCGTGATAAGAATGTGTATACAGTCTAACACTCCTGTTGATCCATGAAGTTGCCTGACATTTTCTGTCAATAAGTGTTTACTGTTCCTGAGTTTAGATCTACAAACTCCTACAAAGGTGTTCATGCAACTTTATGAATTTTGTGTTACAGACACGAAGCTAAATGTGTTTTGGGGGAATTTTATGTGATAGACCAACAAAAGTAACACAATTGTGAGATGTATATTTGCATCAAGCCAATTTCATAATACCCCAAATAAAACCTCGTATGATCAGCTGCCTTCACAAATCACCCTATTATTAAACAGAGCCAACTTGTAACTTAATGATGTCACACACAGTCCAGACCTAAATCTAGTCGAAAATCTGTGGCAAGGCTTAAAAATGGATATTTACACATCATTTCAATTCAGTCTGACCAAACTAGAGCTACCTTGCAAAGAACAATTGACAAAATTCTGGGCTGCACATTTGCAAAGCTTTGCAAATGTAAATGAAAATATAAGCATTGCCTAGGGCTGTGAGTAAATAGGACAAAATGTAAAAACAAAGTCAAAGGTGTATGAAAAGTGCAAGGCACTGTATGACCCATATCATGTCTAAAAACCTCAAAACAAAGTAATCTATCCATAGAACCATTTCTGAAACACTGCTCAAGAGTTGTGGCTTTTGATTTGATTATAGTTTTTTTTTAATAAAGCCAACTTGAAGATGAATCTTCATTTGCTGCTTGTCTTTGTCTGCATCTGATTGCAACAGGCATTAATACCTCACTTACTTTCCACTATATTCCCACAAACAAAAATCAAAACTATGCTCTTTTCCTACTTGACATAATTCATTTCTTTATATTATGATTAAAACCATCTTACTATACTTCAACGCTGTCATTTACATTAACAAAATCACTACTTATTATAATATATTTTAAAAACAAATCTCACATTTCACATGTCATTTATTTATCTCTGAAACCAATTTTTAAACTAAGTTATAACATCGCAAACTGTTGGTTTAAAACCACAGTGTAGGCTACCGGTGTAAAATAAAGCGCTGGAATTTTAATCGCTTAATCTGCTGTTTAACTAAACAGCACAAAAACAGCCTGACAGGAAGAACAAAAAGGCAGCTAGCAGGCCTGTGGACAGCCTCTGCTTCATAGTCTATAAGTCTTAATAAAGGGCTCTGATCTTATGGAGGACAGCTGATGAATCCCAGAGGTGTTGACACCAGAAAATACACAAACATTTCTCACACCTCTGAGAATGTCTGACACATACATGGTATCACACGCTGCATTTACCAAACCACTGAGCAAATTTACCTGATAAGAGGTTATTAGAGTTTGTGAATATTTCTACATGAGTCCAAATTAGTCTTTAATTCAGTTTAGGCTTAGAATATTCTCACAGGGACAGTACAATGAACTCTTCTCACCCAAACTAATACAATGCTGGAGAAAGTACTGATGTTTCAACTGCAAGAAACTCACCTCAAATTTCCTCAGTGTGTGAAACTGATCGTTGTTTAACTTAGCATTAAAGGCTCATTCCTTCACTTTATGCTATGTCCACACTGCTACACCCAGTCTCATCCTCATAACCTATGTATTAAGACACTTTTATAAAAGCTGATTTCAGGGATTGTAAACAGAGGACTTACAGGTTCTTGGACTTCTTCTTTTTGGTGCCGTTGGGGTTGACCTCACAGCTGCAGGGGGATCCGGCGCTCAGCTAAGGGGAGAGGAAAGAGAAGACACACTCCGTCATCCACCGCCCACACTTGAAATGGGGGCCCCTTGGTAGGCTCCTGCAGGATATTTTGACAAGCTCCTACATGCAACCTAGTTAGCTTTAAAGCTTGTAAATCCACAGTGTGTCTAGTTGAGATAGACGAAGTGTGACACAGCAAAGCCGACAAAAATGGCTAACCCACAGCAGTAGTCCACATTGTAAATCCCACAACGCTCTGTAGAGGAGCACGGGTATATCTTGCTCAATTAAACTGTGCGAGAAGCCAGGGGCTCGCGGTTATAAACACTATATAGCAAAGGAAGGAAACTGAGAGAGAATGAGAGAGTGTGAAGGACCACAGCTGTTGTTTCTGGTGGCCCTCCAGCTGTGGCCAAGGTTTAAAGTGTTGATCTGGGACCCCTGGTTTCACATTACAGTTTCTGCCAGGCCGGAGTTTTGATTGGTCAATAAGAAAAGGGAAGTCGTTTCAGGGTGGGGAAAGGGTCAGTCCTCACTAATCTGATGGCCTGAAGCTGCCCCATTGTGTGCATGTGTGTGTGTTGAGTTTCTGATTCTAAATAATGAACCATTGTATTACTGGACCATGCAGTTAAATTTGAGCTAGATCCTGGCTATGGCTGCTAACACACTGTTGGTATTTTCTACCTCTATGGGAACCAATTTGTGTTCCAACCTTGAGGGTGAAGACAGAGAGAGCATGTTGGCAGGCCTTCAGTAATTCAAGCTGTTCTGTCTTCCTTCTGGTCTTAAAACTGACTGTAAAGTTTGAAGTTAGAGCAAAATTAAAAAAAAAAATTGCAACTTTACCTAAAAATGCAATAAGACATCTACAAATATTTATTATTACCAAAGATTACTACAAATATAAAACCCTCTTAATTATTTGAGATATTCCTACTAAATTCCTAACTTAAAACATTTCCTGCTGCTGCTTTCAGTAATTTCTGGAAATCATGTCATTTTCAGGTCCTCTTTCAAGTCTAGAAATATTTGCAGTCAATTGTTTTCCACAAGTCACGAATGCCCAAAGAGTTGAAAAATAATACTATTTTACCTAAAATGAAATGATCTCGAAAGTGACTTATTCTTGTAAGATGACATGTCCATCTTCCAAAGTTTGATTTTAAAAAATGCTTTTAATGGGTCACAGTTACAACTAAACCACAACAAAAGATGGAATTTGTCTATTATTCCAATTTTAGAGGCAACCATCTAACAAGCAATCTGTTACTAGCATTAGATTGTGAACGCATGTGTGGGATGGTAAACCTAGTGGGGTTTGCCTACTGTCAGGATGGGCTCAATGTATTAAAGTCCAATAAAAAATAATGCTGAGCCTCATTTACATTCACTCTTCATAAATCAGCTTCATAATGTTATAGTGAACTGCAGGACTTCAGGATACTTTAAGTAACAAAAACTAAGACACATGAAAACCCATTCCTTTCATGGCTCTGTCCTTGATTTGGGTTTCTTTGTTTATCTCTCATTGTAAACCTGAAAATGATTAAGGGTTTTGATGAACCTTTAGCACCTTGAGAAGTTAAGATGGTAAAGTTAACATTTACTTATAGCCTTTACTGAAGATTGATTCCCTACAAAGGTTTAAACTAAAAAGTACATTGAATTAATTTATTCAAGCTACTTTTACACGATAAAACCTTTACTCATTATTTCTCAATTAGTTTATTAATTACTTTAGCTTAAGGTTTTGACCAGTTTCTGAAACAGATCCAAACTCAAACTGCCTATAGCAGAGCAGGTACTTATCCCTGGTGGAATATGAAAGGAAGTAAGTTGAAAGGAGCATTTGAATTGATCAAGTATTTTATTGTGGCTGTGTAACTCTGATCCCTCCCTCTCTGTCTCCTACAAATGTCCACAAAGGAGGAAGATATGTCTTTTGGTATTTTATTCTTTTAACAGCAGGTTAGAACTATAAAATATGTGTGAATCTTTAATAGGTATATCTCTACACAGATATATAAAAAATATGTCTTACCAATGCAGATAAAAGTGCAATGAAAAAGCAGTAAAAGCCTATTAAGCCTATGCATCTCACAATTGAACCGCCTGTTTTCATTTTAAAGGTGGAGATAAATGCCTGTCTTCATTTGTTATACAATTTGCATATCAAATAAAAAAGTGTTTTAAAACCTGCACCTACTTCAAATAACAGTGATGATGTGTTTTTTTTTTCCCTGCAAAAACTCACTGAGTGACATCCAGCTCTTCGCTTCAGAAGAATAAAGCTCACAGGTAGTCGACTGACATCTTCCTGAAATACAAATACAAACCTTTTCGAAAAAGAGGCAAAGACTTTGCCCCCTTTTGGAGACATCTGTCATCATGTCAGGTCAGCTAGTGCTTAACAAAACAACTAGCTCTGAGCTAAATGAAATCTGCAAGGCCATATAAACAGTAGCCTGGTCCGGTCACAGACATTTCACAGTCTGGAACCTGCTGAGCACATTTGGGGAGATGCTAATCAGCTGTCAGTGATGGCATCCAAGCTGGGACAAACCAATTGCCAAAGAAAAACAACAAATATGTTGCTAATGTAATTTTGAATTTTGAAGAATGTGTGCATCATTGAATACAGTTCTGGATTTCTTGTTAGATATATAGAATAAAAAACTATCCAGCAATGACTTAGGAGGGATTGATGTTCCTTCAAGACATCAGTGGTTTTTGAAGCAACTTTCTATATAATCTGATCCAGGACTTTAATATTGAAGTTCATCTGAGAGCCTCATCTTGAAACACTGACACCTTTTTCAATACGGGTCTAGGTTGACAATGAATTTACGATCCAATTGTGTGGTAATAAATCCCTAATGACAGTGCGAACCTTTTTTTTCCACAGAAGTTTAATTCTATTGGTAAATATCTATACATTTTTTATTCTAAAGAGTATCTGTAAATTTTACTTTAGAGATCTAAATTACCAACCTGATGACTTGTTTAGGCACTTCAAGCCATTTAAGGAGAGATTAGAACCATCAATCCTCCATGTGGAAGACTGAATTTCTTATTTTGCATATACATGTACCATTGCACTAATTTAATCTATGAACGATATAAACATCTTTTAAAAAGTACATATGAATTTTACTTCAAGATTTTTATGAAATCCCTTTTTTCATCATGTTTAATGCTGCAGTTTAATCTAAGAAATCTAGGTCACAACACCTGAACAACAAATGCAAAAGAAAATTCTCCTCCTAACTTTCTGACAAAACCTTACCCCAACAACACGTGCAGAAAACATGAATGTACCACATCACTGAGACACAAATCGCATCGCCATAACTTCATACAGAACAAAAGTGGACTTCCATCTTCCTTTAATACCTATTTATGGAAGTGGAGGTGCAATATACTGCACATCAATTGCATTATACCTTAGAGGGATCATTACAGGCTACAAAAATATGACTTCCCTACTTTACATGAGTATCACCTTTTAGCAGGAAATAAAATCACGACACAAGGGAACGGCTACGTAAATCTGATATTTTTAGAAAGGCCGTCTGACGTACATCGGGCCACAGGTGGCTCCATCTTCAGTTCTCCCTCCACTTCACTCCACTTCACTTACATGCTGCTCCCACCACTTCACGGTTCTCCCAACAACAGCTAAACACACAAAGGAGGGGGAAGGCCAAGCAACTTATAGATCAACCTGCTCCTCTTTTGAACTCAAACATTTTGATGTTTACTCAGGTAAACACTGTAATTCAGAGAGCATATTTGGTTTTTCATTCCACAGTGCTATGAAAAGCATAATGTTTTACAGTATTGTTTCAACTTATTGTTTCAGAGCATTAAAGTCACAGCCCTAATGAAGACAAAAATAAAGATATATTATAGATGTATTAATGTAATGATTCTTAATTGAAGACATATTTAATATCAGCTCAGTAGGACTGCTAAAACGGTGATCATCTTTACATTCAAAAGGTGGCTAAAATATTTATATGACAAGTTACTAGGCATGACCAAGTTAATATTAAATCAGTTTCAAAAATACAAAAATGTCTTTAAACAAGACACCAGAGAAAGTACTTGGCTAAAGTTTTTCTTGAGATATATAGGAGTAATCCATCTGAATTACTCCTAAAAGACCTTGTGTGAAAAAAAGAGTACCATAACCTTGTCTTCCATATAATGACAGAAAAAAATTGGCCATTTAGAAACAATTCAGTCATGGTATGTTTATTATAGAAACACCATCAATCATTTTTATTGGTTCAAAACTGTAGTTGGTAAGTTATGTGGTGCCAATAAATTAAAAAGGTGGGGGTCTTTTTTTTTTTTTTGCAGTTGACTGAATTGTTTCACTTATAAAACAACTAGCAGCATAATTTCTGTCTTTTTGAGATCTTTATCTAGTTTTTTTATATCTTAAAGATATATTTTGTGTTACACCTCTGCAGCGGTGCAAAAAAACCTTTGAATAGTGATCAAACTTTTCAGCTTACTGAAGGTGGAATGTAGCAACGTTAAAGTCTTTAATTTCAAAACAAAAGTCTCAAAACTGTCATGCTTACACATGACTTTTAAAGTTTCAAGCTTTCCATGTGATCTCTCAGTCTGATCCTACCCTGGCCCCAAATACACAAAAGAGACTTTACACACAGCAGCTATCCTAAAAATAACTTTGGTATGTATGCGTGTGTGCGTGTGTGTGTGTGTGTGTGTGTGTGTGTGTGTGTGTGTGTGTGTGTGTGTGTGTGTTTTACATGCCTCAATGAAGACAGCTAGAGAGCAGAGAATTTGCCAAAGACCACAGGGTGATGTGCCCTGAGACTAGACATGCAGACGTTGACAGTGTTACGGGTTACTGGATAGTTTTGCAGATAAAACTTTGGCTCCATGCACAGGTGTTACTGAAACCTATTGGTGTATTTCTGCTTCCAGAAACTTGATAATGATTATACGCATACATCTCTAATAGGAATCTCAGAGGAATGTGTTTTTGTGTGTTTTAGTCAAAAACAGCTTTTACAGTCAAACTTCAATATCCCTCAGAGGCTTAAATCTTCAGAATTTCTTTAATTAACCTTGTCTGTGTGGATTTAAACTTGCCCCGCTCTCTCAAGTTGCTTCATTCTTTCCTTTCATTTCCCGGCTCCTTTGTTTGTTTGTTTTACAAGCTGGTGTCTGAACAATGATTTCGGGAACTCAGACAATCTACTTCCCCCTTCAGCGAGGCCATGGATTGGTGCTACATGTCAGAGCTCTGCTTCCTGTCATTGTGTGGCTCTGCCATGTGTGATGTGTGCGCTGGTGGGCCACATATATGTCCACAATGATGTAATAACATCTGTTTAACAGGTGATTTATCCATGGGCGAAAATTAAGCTCAATTGTTGAGTTACTGGACACGCTGAAATATCAGATCCACAGGTTCCAGTGTCATCTTGCAGAGGGTTCATGCAATTTGAAGTTGTGCTAACTAATGTTATTTTTTATGTTAGAACAAAATAGAAGCTAAAACTAGAATTTTGACTAATAAATCACTTCCCTCACAGAATACCTAACCCTAACCCTTGGTCCTCATCCAGCTACGTTTTTAAGTAATGCTTCATTATTATAATATAATGTCAGTCTGTTTAGATAAGCAGCTATTGATTTAGAGTGATTGTATGAGATATGAGGATCAAAACTCATCCAGTATGTTTTCTTGTTCTCCCATTTTGATGAGTTACTAAGAGAAATTTCCCTCTGTGTCCAGTGGGGGAAATATAATCACCACCCACATATGATGTAAAAGTGCTTGACTAATTCAGATAAAAATCAATCTGTTTTGATTGATAAAAAAAAAAAAAAAAAAAATCACTTTTTCAATTTTACACATCTTTACCAGGAGAACCAGTAAAAGTGGGGATGATCTAGATAGTCAAACTATAAATAAACTCAAAATTATAAAAACAAATGATGCATAATACAATCGTTGTGTCCATTTTTTAAGCCTACGATGATGTGAGCAGAGATTTTGACAACTTTCAGGCCTTGGACCACACAGGGAACAGCAGAAGACATGAGTCACGGTCACAGTCTGTTAAAAGTGTTGATTGTAAGTGTGAAACATCCAATATGCTAACAGCCTATCAGGCCACAGCATTTAACATGTTAAATTCATATTAATATAAAGCATATGGTACAAAAATATGTTTAAACCCTTTTTACTGTTATCTGGAATATAAAATTTGATCTTTTATAAAAACAGGAAAAAATTGGGGTAATTTATTTTGTGTAATCAATCAATATATGGTTTGAAATAGGTAAAGTTTCCTTAATTTTTATAAGAATTGACCCTGCCACCCAATCAGAAGCATTGTTTCAGAGATGCATTTTTTTTCTATAATTCAACTGAAATGAATTAATCATCTTTAATCATCAGCCAATGAACATTTGTCATCGCGTTAAACCAGCTGAGAAAAATTAAAAAATATTTTTTTGTTTTGAATTCTGTTATTTTGTTCAAAATGAGAATAACAAATCAAATCCAAAGTAAGCACCAGTGAAAAATATACATTTATATTTAGTTTCTCTACTGGGTAGCGTACTGAAAATATGTACAACCAGTCAAAAGCCTAATTTAACATTTGTTAAATAATAGAACAATTTGGGCTGGTTTGAAATATGATTAATATGATTACTTCCCATTTATATGTGTTTTTTGTAACAGCAAACAGCAAATGTTTTTCTTTTGTTCTTGTCCTTGAGGGATTCTGCTGAGCAATGAACAAAAATGGATAACTCATCCCAGCCAAATAAAACAAAAAATATAGAAAAACACTTAATAAATACAAAGACTTAAGGAAAACTACACAGCAACTCAAAAGACAAATATTAAATTATTCTGAATTCCTTCACATGGATTTGCAAAATGCATTCCTAAAAATGAGTCTTTGAGCGTTTTCCTTGTGCCCGACATTTTTCCCACAGATCTTTGATATCAAAAGCCTCAAGAAAACATTCCTGAAGTATTCCGCCTCAATATTTTCTTTCATACACGATTACATAATTGCCCTAGTGCCATGTTACTTTTTCTTCCCCCATTGTTTCAAAGTTTTCAGGAAATATTTTTGTTCAACTTCCTTTACAAATACAAGGAAATTTCAGGGAAAAATAAACTTTTAGTTGACCATGGATGATTGTTTTGTAACTGTGCCTGGGCGTATGTCCTTGAAAATGTCCACACATGCATTAATTCATAATTCATAGCAAATGCCATCAAACACCACACACCTTCACTTTTAACAGGTCTAACTATAAAAGTTTGTAATGTCCAAAAATAATTAACTTCCAGAGGTGATACTGATTGACATCTGCTCCAACTACATGTTAATAGTAGTTGCATTGTTTTGTTTGTTGTGTGAGGATCAGGATGTGATTTTAATACAAAAAAATAAGAAAGTGACATAGCACAGTCTGTATTTTTGCGATAAATTGTTTTCTGGTTATTCATCAGCTACAAAGCGATAGCCGTTTCCTGCCAGAGCATTTCCCATGTTGCAGGATGTTCATGAACAATGCAGGTGCAACGTCACTTCTCTGAAGTGCTCCAGAAAAAGGTGTGAGGTTATTCAGCCCTAGAACTAATGGTACCCATCAAAATGTTATCTCCTGCCCAGCAGACAACCTTTCTGCTCAGGGTTTTTATAGGTGAAGCCAAATCTGCAGCAGCGCACCAAAAGAATAAATGTTGGGCATAAAAACTCAAACTTTTCCAACTATAATAGCTTCTTCCTTCAGCACATGGTAGCATTAGGAGGCTATGATTCATAATTACTGAATAAAGTTACATGGAAAAGTACTGATGTGCTCTCCACAAATCAGCAAAAGGCAAAAAAAAAAAAAAAAAGATGGAAAAAGGCCATGCAATGTTCACAAAGGTTACCACAAATCATTTAGGAGAAAGGGCAAACATATAGTCAGAGGAGATTAAAGAAGAACATTTTAGCCTACATGCTTTGTGTCTTGGAAAACTGGCACTGTAGCTCACTTTCCATCACTCACATTTATTGCTTTCTTTTCAACCTAACACTCTTAGAGTTGAGGCTTCGGTTAAGGCAAAAGCAAAATTACACAAAGATGTCAAACTTTGAACAACCAGTCAATGAAAATACAAAAATATTTCCTCAACAATTTTTTTAAACAGATGTCATCTAAACAACTTTATTCTGTTCATAAGAATCAGGATATATGTGTGCAAAAATGAACTGCAGTCAGACATAAAAGATCCCTCAGATTCCTGGGATTCCAGCATCATAAACTAATTTTGCAAACAGATAATGCTGAGGTCTGCATCTACTCTGTCATGGCAACAGCACAGCTAATACTTTAATCAGGAGGAACAGAACACATACAATTTTTGCTTAACTAACAACAATGCATATTTTGAACAGATACTGATTATACACATATTTTATATATTTATACACATCCTGCACTCTTCAGGATGCGGAAACCGCATCCCCATTGGAAGGCATTCCAGTTTGAGAGCAGATTCAGGGTTAAGTTACCTTTCAAATACCAAAGCATGAAATTAAAGTCTAATTAATGCTCTGACAAATGACGTTAGAACAAGTTTCAGTTCTGATCAAGTTGGTTATGTAATACCAAACAACCTTGAAAGCTTTAAAGTCGTACCTTGTTTTAACAATGCCACTTCAGCTTAAGTAGCAAAACTGCTACAGAACAAATCTGATAGAGTAGAAACAAGTCGTTGACCTTCATGAGCAACTGCAGGGAAGAAAAACGTCAAGCTTTAAAACATACCACAAAAACATCTTAAAACAAAAGAGATATGCTTTGATGCTAGATTAATGGCAATGTCACATAAGCAACAGTCTGTTCTGATTTCCTGGGAGAGAAGCAGAAAAGGGCTGTTCGGGTTTTGTCAAAAGGATTTTTTAAGAACACCAAGGTACAACTTTTATTTGCATGTCTCTACATTGAGGATTGTTTGATCCCATGTTGAGAAGACAGAATATGTGCTTCCATCAAAACAGAGATGCTGTTTGCTCCAACTCTGGCCTCCTGGGACGTGTAAGTGAGAGTGCATTTCTGTGTCCAGTTTCTGTGCATGCTGCCAAACACTTACATGTGTCTATACTTCAAACATATAGAGTTATGTGCTGATGCAGGCCTATTAGGCTACACTCAGACAAAGCACAAGTTCTTGCTGCCTTACTGTTTGTAGCTGTTTTTTTTATTTGAGAACATCAGGGCCCTCAGACAAAAACTCCAAGTGGTTCTTAAAAGTGTCACCTTTGGAAGAAACAATGCTGAATATTGTGGAAGGAACTTTATAAAATAAAAATATATTGTAGTCTTTAGTTTCTGAGATCTGAACTTGGAAAGATTATTGATCTAAACTGAATGATTATCTGCATGATCGGCTGTGAAAAGTGATCAGCTGGTTGGAAATTGAAACCAATCACCCTGAGCCACAAAAGTGGCACCAAGTGAAAACTGAAGAGTCTATGGAGAGTTAGCATTGCTGCTTGTGCCAACCATAACTGCCAATTGTAACTCAAATTCAGGTCTTTTTGAAATTACAGTGAAATTTGAAGTACATAAGAAATGTTTAATCATAGGATAGATGTTTCTTAAAGCTTCTTTAAATTTAACGAATTATTTAAAAAGCGAACATAAAAGCTATAGTATTTTCCTAAAATAAAGTTTAACATAGAGTTTGTTTATTTTCATGCAGCATCGGCATCTCAGTGCTTTAAAAAAATCTGAAATTTATAAAACTTGATGATTTTCTTGAATGAAATCATGATCAATCATGATTAATGTTACAGCTATAAAATATGTGGACTTTGTATTTTATAATTGCAATCAGTTGATTTTCCCTGCAGACATTATTAGCAACATAAATTCAGAAACTGTTTTAACTGTGTTGTTTTCTAGACACTCCTGCATCTGAAAAACCAAATTGTGTTGTGATGGTATTTTCTTGCGCACTAAGATATGCCATGTGCAGTTGCTAAAACGCATGTTTACCGCGACTCGTGCATCACACATCTTTAAACATTTAGTCTTAGTGTGCATATGTATATGTGAAGAACCATCTACTGCATCAACATTTATGTTACCATTTGCTGAGTCAGTCAACAACACCGCTATGGCAACAAGCGCTGGAAACACATCTGCATCATTTCTCGGATTTGCTGCACGTCAAGAGAGTGCTGTTTGGTGCCAGTGGCACCGACAACAGTCCTTCGCCTCACGACTTCAGCACATGCAACACAAACGAAACTGAGGAAACAGAAACTACTGGAAGTACGACTACTACTACTGCATAGTAGATGTTCTTCTTGACTTTTAGCTTACTTTTATTCCACATTTCCAACATTAAGTCAAAACAGGATTTTATCATCTAAAACACATAGCCAGATTTCACCTTCTTCAAATACTGAGACTTTAAAGCTTTTACGCTTTCATTTCTAGTCGTTTAGAGGACTGTAATGTCCTGCTTTTTGGTCTAACCACGAAAAATCTGTCCAGGCTTCAGCTGTTAAAAAACTCTGCTGCTCATTTGCTAACCAAGACTAAGTGGCGAGCTCATATTACACCTGTTTTAAAATTGTTGCTGTGGCTCCCTGTACGTCTCGGGATTGATTTTAGGATTCCGTTAGTGGGTCTTTAAATGTCTTAATGGTCTTGCATCATCTCATCTTACAGAGCTGCTATTAACTTAAGAACCCCTGCGGACCCAAAGGTCCACTGGTACTGGACTATTAACAGTTCTAAGGGTCAGAACACACACTTACGACAGAGAGAGTCTTCTGTCCAGTTTAATGGCCCATGTCTGTGGAATAGCCTGAAAGAGAAGCTGAGTGCCGGAGAGCATATGTTGATGTTTTTAATTGTTTCAAGACCCATATAAAACTGATTGATTGACTGAACTCCTGAAATGATGTATGTGTATAATTCTTGGCTGTATTATTTTTCAGAGTCAAAATAACTAAAAGTATTAAACCTTTGTGCTTATGACTTGCCAAGGTTGTCCTTTTTCAGCATTTCTACTCTATTCTACTATTCATGCAAGAAGAATAAAAATCCAGCTGCTGTTCGACTGCCAATTTTTTAAATGTCAGTACTGTTAGAAAATGTCAAGTTTTCCATAATAGTTTGGGTATTGTTACAGTGCCTGAGCCAAGAACATTTGAATGTTCAGGCTGAGATTTGACTGCTGTGCTTCTCTTTTCAATTACGACACAACCTGGATCGCATTTTATTCTTGGATGGATTTCAAAGTAAGCTAATATTGCTAATTGACATTGTGCTGCAGAAAAATAGGATACAGTAAACTGGAAAAGTGCAGTACATTCCCATACCTCCTCACATCCAGCTCACAAAGGTAACGAGCCAATAACAGCAAATTAATCACAAACGACTGAGCCATCAGATAAATGATAGTAATTAAGGACAAGCAGCAACTTGTGGTGGAGATTTGTTAGAGAACTTGAGTTTACATGCTGCACGTAGATGTGCAAAGCTATTTGTCTGTGATAACTGTTTGTAAACCAGAGCCTGCACATGCATCTAATTTTAAAACACAGTTTGTCGAACTAATCCAAAAAAATCATTGATGAAAAACTCATGAACAACAACTCTCTGTGCTGACGCAGGTTGGCCACGTTTAAATGAAGGATTACACATTTAAAACTGCCCTACACACATCTAGATGCGTATTTATATAAATCAGAGCCAGGGAAAATAATTTCACATTTTCCAAAATCAAAACTGTTTGCGTTGCACATGCTGTGCCAGACAGCTGAAAGCTGAGAAAAGCTAGACGTAATTTTGGTGAGGAAAAAATAAAAGCGACATGTCCAGCTGCAAGTATTTAAGAAAATAGGTCAGAAAATTGACCCTCCATGATTCTTTGCAAATATTTTTCCATTCAAATAAATTGTTGAAACTATATTAAAAAAGTAACAGTTTTGTTGTCTAACTGAATAGCATTTTTATTCTAATATTCAGAATACAAACATTATGCGCTGGGTAGTGTCGGTGTAAGATCAGGAGGACAATCACATATTCTCAAGATATGTTGATAAAGCTGAAGCAGGAGCTGGAGCAGAAATATGGGTGGAACAATAGGAGGATGTAAAACGTAAACTTGGCTGTGTGAAGTTGCACTTTGTATCCAAGTTAAGGGTGGAAAAGAGGGAGTAACTACATTTTTTGGCACATTGTAAATGTAGATCACAATAGTGACTAGCACTTACTTGTTGCTTTAGATTCTACAGCTATATGTTGTATTATAAAAAATAAAGAGATCTCTCCAAATTGTTGAATTCAAGTACATTCTTCATTTCCATGGCCACTGGTTTACACAACCAAGCATGTAGGCCTGTAGATTGCTTCTCTGAAGATTTAAGAAACACTGAATCCATCTCAAGCATGCAAATTCAGGCATGGTAATGTGGAAGGAAGTGTGACACCTGTGCAGAAAGCTCATTTGTAAGATTTCCTTTGTTCAACTCTCAGTGGTATTTTAAGTGGAAGCAACTAGGAAACCAGACATTAAGTAACATACCTTGTATGTATGAAATGTAGATATCTTAAAATCTTATGTGAATCAAAAGTCAACTTTTGACATGGCTGATATAAGCAATATAAAAAGGGAAACAATTCACAGCTTCTGTATTTGTGTGTTATAATGAAATATGACAGAGTTCAAGCAAAGGTTGGAAAAAGAAAACCAAAACAGCATTAAGTATGACAGCTACAAAGGGTGAAATAACTTTGTCTTGCATTTTACCAATTAATCGTCATTCAATATGAAGTGTAAATGCATATAGATAAAGCTTTAACAATATATAACAATCTTCCTCCTTTTTTTCCAAGTCCAGATCAAAAAAAAAAAAAACAGAGTATGTGGCTCGAAAGCTACAGAAATCCATCCAGAAATTTTCTGCCTATAAACAGTTTACTTACAGATTTATAATCTGCCATTTCGGCAGGAATGTGTATTAAAATGTGTATTTTGATACACATTCCTTCCTGACTACTTCCTCTCTCCTGGACCTCCTATGTTACAGCACTGCCCTCCAAAAATGTGCCATCACTTTTTGTATGTGCATCACTAAAAACAGTGATTTAAATGTAAACCAAAAACATTACACTTTGTACAGTCAGGGACATTTTTGTCAATAGCTCTTTTGGTGAGTAGATGTTACATTTCCTGCTCTGAACATTTGCTTGGCTCCGACGGTAAATATTTACTCACTAGTCAGTTAGCATTTTCTCTGGACGTATCCAATCTGGCTGCCTTCTGCAAAAATCTGACCTCTCAAGACCTTTTGTCCCAACCAAGTTAATTAACACACACTCAACATATTTACCTACAATAATATCAACTAATTCATATCAATTTAGAAAGGTCCAACTATTTGTGGGATCTCTTCGGCTCAAACGGCTGCAAAAACACTTCAAAATAACTGACTGGTTCATTTGATTTGCCTTGAATCTCTTGCCTAGTTCAGTCAGTAAAAAAACTATTTTTAGATTTGATCACATGCCCAGACCAACGTGAGGTACAAGTTTCTAAACTGATATCAACAAGTACTGCCACAAGTGCATACTGCAACCATTTAGCTAAAATTAGACAATTATTGGAGCTTGGGGAATGGAGAGAGCTCATTAATAAGTTTGCCCAGGAAGGGTCTGCACATCGAGAAGCACAGGCACCAACAGATGACGTGATAGAACCAACGTCAAGGTTTTTGGAATCAGGCCGAAAATAGTATGTTTGGGTTCCTGTGAGTATTTATTCTGCCTATCGCAATTTGGTGTTTAGAAGAGGTCATAGTGACAGAAGGCAACCTCTTCTCTCAAGGTACATTATTCCAAAATGATGTTTTGAGCTCATTTCCGTGTACTTGGTTTTCCCGTATGTTTGTGTTCTAAAATATTTGGAAATGATACAGGATCCAGACGTTGCTCAGACCTTTTTTTATTAGTATTTGACTTGTTTGTGCAAAAGCCAAACAAGTTAGTACAAAAATTAATCATTCACCTCAGCCCAAACAAAACACCAATAAAACTACTATTTGCAAAGGCGTGCATTGTCCTGTTTTTTTCCCCTTCTTTTTTGGACTCATGTCTTTGAATCAAAAGGACCTTTTGGATTTTACTGGCACATAACACGACCAAAGTCACATTTTTATTAGCTACCTCCATAACTTACCCAGATCACATTAACAAACTATTAAGTTAATTCAGTTTAATTTCTCCACTGGGCAAGGCATTTAACCCAAACCTGCATTTCAAAGTATAAATATGTGTGTGATTTGATGGAAAGTAATTAAAATGGTCAGTGCACCAAGAAAAATGCAGGCTATTTACTTTCATAATTACTTTACAATAACAAAATTTAAAAGTTGACCAATGTTAGCTATGCAGTTTTCATTTTATTCTTTAGCTACAGATTTGTAGTGGCTAAAAAGTAAATATAATTTATTCACATAGCACATTTTCAGCAACAAGGCAATACAAAGGGCTTTAAACGAATCAAAAGGAAATGCAAACAAAACAACAAATTAAAGCAAAAAGCAAAAGAAGAAAAATAATCTAATGTTTATCTATCAAAGTATATAAACTAGATGCTCCTTATTCAGTGTTGCTAGATAAGTATAAGTAAGTATTCTCTGGTCTAATTTTGTCTCTGTAAAACAAAATATGTGCACAGGATCTTTAAGTTGTTGATGCACAAAAAAGTTTCCTTTTATTATGTACTATAAATTCAAATCACCACATTATAAACAAAAAAAGAGAAGGGATGCCTGTAAGCCAGTGATCTAAAAATAAGACACAGCAATAAATGTTGTTTGTGCAATACAAAAAGTGAAGCATTTGTGAAATTCCCAACAGACAAATTTTACAACTGGGAGCTAGTCGCAGTTTATCATGCAAGAACAAAGGTTGAACCTTATGTTAGTTCAGTTTTAAGCAACTGAATCTGACAACACTTTTAGCAAATCCTGTTTTTACTTTGAACATATTCCAACTGATTCCCATCTCACCCTGCCCGAATCAGCTTATTATCGGCACACCAAGAGAATCCAAGCATCCGTAAACATATTAAAATCGTTTCCCGCAAACCACTGCAAAGAGAGCTGATATTTACTCCATCTTCAAACAAGCATTATGACCTCATGAACAAAATATTTAGCTTGTGAAGAACACAGTAAATAGACCAATCAAGCACTATGTTTTCTCATCAAGTGATATAAAGCAGGACTTTTTAGAGTGAATTCAAAATGGAAATGAACTCAAAGTGGTAGTTTAGAGTAACTTGCAAAAGTATCCCGTTGAAATGTGCCACATTTTATCAAATTAATAACCCCAAATTTTAACATATGTGATAGACCAACAGAAAGTAGAAAATGATTGAGAAATGGAAGAAAAATTATAAATGGTTTCCAAACTAATTTGCAAACAAAAATCTGAAAAGTATGATGCGCATATGACCTAAAAAAATAGCAAACAATACACTCGAGTACAACCAGTTGTGATCATAAGTCATCAGTTAGTAAGCACAGCTGCCTGTGTAACTGATCCAAAGTACAAATAATGCACATCACCATGCAGACACCCTCCCCGCAGTGGAATGTGGTGATGGCATCATCATGCTGTGTAGATTTTTTTTTTTCAGAAGTGACAGGGAAACTGCGTCAATAGGAAGAGGGATTAAATAGAGGTATCACAAGAAAATGGCTTGTAACAACAGGCTACAGAATGGGGTAGAAAGACAATAACATCAGAAGCATATCCATTTGGTAGGATGGCCTAATCAAAGTTCAGATATAAATCAAATTGTGTGTGAGACTTTACTCCTAATGTTCACTGACACTCGACTTCCACCCAGATGGAGCTTGAAGAAAAATGAGCAAAAACTTGAGTGTATAGATTTGGAAGACATATTTTGAGCTGACATCAAGTTTAGACAATTCTGACCTAATTTGTCCTTCTTTCCCTGGCAGCAGCACCTGTAGATATTATCTAACAAATATTCTGAATTGGCTGAGGAGACAACTTATTCCTCAGAGTCTCCTTGGATGTCGTTGGCCCTACTTGCATTGTTGATAGCCCATGGGGAAAAAATCCAGTGAGAGGAAAAAATGCAGAGCGGAAAGAAAGAAAGGAGCAGAGCTGGTGCCAATTAAGGGCCAAGTAAACACTGCCTGGCAGGAGAAAACAGAGGTGACACAAAGAGCTGCAGATAGTGAAGTGGCATGAAGTGAAAGCAATTCTCCGAATAGCCATGATTACCCACATTAAAGCTAAGAGCCAAATCCATCAGGTTGAGCACAAAGTAAATCAATAAAACAATTTTGATTCTTTTGTGATGAAAGGAACTGCACTGAATCTGAAACCAAAGTTAAACAAAGTCATTTGAATGGTAATAAGAAAAGATGAAAGTCACTAGCTATAAAATGCAAAATAAACCTTGAAACTCATTCCAAAGAACCTTTAAAAACAACAGATTTATATTGGAGATTATGTGCAAGCATCTGGCCATAATAATCAGAATACTTACATTATTAGTACTATATGTTGCAAATATTTTATTTTAAAGGCCATTTGTTTTTAAGTCTTTTGGAACAATATAATCCTTAAAGCCAACAATGTTGAAGCATAAGTTTAATTTCTGAACAAGTCAGTTCAAAGGTGAAATGATAAACTTCTCATCCTCTGAGGATGAACAGAAATCCATAACCTTTTCTGCTTCTCAAAATGTTGCAATATTTACAAAATTAAAAGTGTTGGTGGAGGGTTTAGGGATCGTTTTGAATAGTGGAAACAAACCCCTCAAAGGAAATGTGTCCATGACGCCAATAGGTAGTAAAATTACCCTTGAATCTGCCAAGACAAACAGGCTCCATCTCTGTCTGCTGCATTCCTCTGCTGCAGAGTGCACTCACAGCCATTTAAGGCTGTCGAGTGTGCTGACAGACTGATGGAAGGAGAAGCAGATAAGGAGGAGCAGCACTTGTGATTTTGTTTGACGATAAAATGTGCTCTTGATTACCTCGGTAACAAGTTTGTCATTAAGTCCAATGAATGTCAACAGAATCTTGATGTGATTGTCCTCCTGATCTTACTTCCATTCGCTCTTCATTTGTCAACTCTCTTCGTGTGTGTGTGTGAGTTCTCGCTGTCTGCTGTGGAGCAGAGCAGATGATTTGTGTGCATTGCAGTAAATGCGGGAGAAATGTAAAAGTGCGTGTCAAAACATTTTTCAGCTAACAAGTGAGCCATGGGAAGAAGGATGTTTCACTTTAATTTCTACACAACTGATGAAAACAGTACAGCACTGCTGGTCGAGAGGGATGTGATGCTCCCCTCTGCTGGTCAACGTTAGGAACTGCTACCAGCAAAAGAGAATTAGTGCTGCACAAAAAAGAATCACAATTAAATTTCTCATTTTAGCTCTTGAGCTGTGGCTTCCTATTCCTGCTGTAATCACTGATTATATCACTAATTATAACCATGATTATGGTTATATATGTATACAAGCACAAACAACTTTTCATCAATTAGAATTGCTTGATATAGTATATTATTTTTATTTAAGTTGTGTATTTTATTCAAATATAGCCTCTAATGTGTTATGTGTGTTATCGGAGAATGTTGAAAATAAAGCTTAATGGTAAAAGCTGGGTATAAATATTGAGCTTAAAACTTTAGACACTTGTTTTGGATAAGAAAAGTAGATTTAACTTTAATTAAATATAGGAAATTGTTAGTATTTACATTGTGTCATCAATACTATGGTTGACATTATGGTTCAATGATGGCCAAACTGCAATTCAATTGATCACACTCTTAATATTGTCACATTACAACCACAAACCTGTTATTTTCCTGAAATTTTATGAAATAGATCAACGCAAAATTATGAATAAAAGGAAGAAGACAAATAAAAACCTAGTAACAGTGGTTTGCTTTTGTTTTTGGTCTTTTAACTTTGACATACCTAAAAACACTGCAAATTATTTTCTTATAAAGTAATCATAATTAGTAAATTATGCATCGGGTATTATTTCAGCTCAGCTGTTTTGTGGATGCCTCAGAGGACTGAGCAAACAGCACAAAAAACAAGAAACACAGCAGACAGGTCAGTTATGTCAAAGTTCAAATCCCAAGCTTTACAAATCTCAGGGTGTCACTGTTCAATCTATAATGCAAAATGGAAAGAAAATGGCACCTCCAGGAAAGCTACCAAGACATGGGAGGGGCAGGAGTGGCAGAGATGAGAAGAGTTCCCATAATCTGACAATCTGTTGAGAGAAATCCATAAGATGAAGCATTTGCATTCCTCCCCAACTTAGGGGAGCCAGCAAACTCATAGAAGTAGTTGATCTGCATACATTTTTTAGCCCATGTGTGGTAGAAAATTAGCACTGCACATGACTCTAAACACGCAATTTCTGTACTGAAACATTGTAGTGGCATCATGATGGTGTTGAGCTGCTCTTACTCTGTAGGGATATGAAAGCTAGTCAGAGTGACAACTCATGCTGACCTTAAAGGTTATTATTGGTCAAAAGAAAATGCTGAAAGCACACTAAATCTCCCCACTTCACATCGATGCACTCCTTTGTGATGGTCTATCACACCAGATTCTCCAGAAGTTTGTAAGTTTGTGATTGGGTACGAATGCTTCTGCATAGCACTGAAACTTGTGCTACACTGTCAATATGTTTAGTAGAAATTTGAAAGCGTCATAAGATTCCTCTTGTGTACATTCTCATGCTCACCACTTGATGTCATCCTTTTTACACAGACAGCAGTGTCAAGGAAATGTAGCAAAGGGAAAGTAACACTTTTAATAAAACAAATAAAAATCATATACAATCATAAGATCATAAAAAGTAATATAAACCAGCCATTGTGTATGCATGTGTTGTTGGGTTATATATTTGTTTTGTGGTAAACTCATTCAGATTCAACTTGCTTACCTTCCTCCCGGAGAAAAGCATGCACAGCTGGTGCATGGAGCCCCCGTTCTTCATCAGCTCCTTCTTCAAGGTTTTGGGTGAAGGAAGTGTCCAGCCACCCTTTGGGTGCACACCCCCAGCCTCCAGGCAGTTGATGGCATTGTCAGAGGTGAAGCAAGGCGTGCGGGGTTCCTGCAGAAGGCTGCCTTCACTGTGCGTGCGCCGACGCAGGGAGTTTTGCACGCTGAGCCGCCCTCCGCCGTGTTTCTCGCACGTGGCGCCCTCTACCATGCTACGGCGCTTGCTGTCACTTCGCTGTAAGTAAGCGTCATCGCTGTCGTCTTCGTCATCCTCTGACTCTTCCTCTTCGTCCTCGTCGTATTCTTCTTCGTCTGTGTTGGGGGAGGAGAGGGCGTCGGCACTGAAGGAGCGATCGAGACGCAGCTCGGGGATGACAAATGAGGAGGATGAGGAAGAAGGGGGGGCATTAGTGTCAGGAGGCTCGGAGACATTGTCTTCATCTGTGTTTGACACTAAGAGTTTTAAGTTGGCCTCTTCTTCATATCTATCTTCTTCCTCTGCATCTCCATCTTTCTCCCCCTCCTCACTCCGTTTGCTGTTCCCCTCCTCCTCCTCTTCCGCTGCCTTCTCCTCCACATCTTTACTCTCTTTCCATATGTCCATCTCGTGCCCGTCTATGCTCTTTGAGTCTTCGCCTTCTGTGGAAGGAGGTGGTGTGGGAGGCACCTTATGTCGGTCACCCGATCCCAACAGACCTCCAAGGGGTGTGTACACTTCATCCAAAGGTGTGAGCGGCTCTGAGGGATGAGGACTTCCAAGCGTCGCAGGCTCTGAGGGGCTGGAGGGATACAGGCTGCTGTCCTCACCTTCAGGGCTGTGCGTCGGCATGTGGAGGCCCACACTGTCTCTGTCTCCTTCTACACTACCCAGCTCACAAGAAGAGGCATCCACCTTAGGCTCCAACATCTACAAAAGACAAAGAAGAAAAAAACCACAGGAAGAGGAAAGATGGTTAGAATTTGCTTAATACAAACCACAAATTGCCTTTTACAACCAGTTCATTCTCCAGCATAACATTTTTGTGTTGACCCCGTCTGGTATGAGCCGCAACATTGAGGGAACAGTATGTAATAATAATGTCTTTTGAAAAGGTCAACGTGTCAGTTTAAGCTACGTTCGTCCTGCCGTTGACCTCAGTGTTTTGACTGGAAGGGACAGAGAAACAGATCCCAAATACAACCACAGAATCAGTGGGAGGAGAAAAGAAAAACTGATCAAATCTGGCAGCCTTTGCAGTTGAGCTTCCAAGGTGTCATAAAACCATCGTCTGGATAAAAACCAGTTTGGGTAAAAAATGCCTGACACATCTTTCCATTAATGCAGACAGGAACTGGTCTTCCCTTCAATGCTGCTACAAACTTCAAGAGCCTTTGCAGTGGTCTATTCAGACTAAGCTGCTAATAAGGTTTTCAGGACCACTGATGATAGAAGAAGCTTCTCCCTTCACTACCTTATCTTTTTCCTCAATGATTTCTTTGCTAAATAATACTTCCTTTCCCCAGTTTAGCATGGAAAGTTTTATTTTCTTCTTTCTGTTTCACCTCCTTCTCAAAATCTGCTGGTTTAAAATGTATCTTTAACCTCCTCCAGCCTCCACATTAAAGCTCACTGAGCCCTGTGGGAGGATCATTACAAATTCATTTTGAGTGGGCCAGCACCACATCAGAACCACAGAATTTGCTTGCAAATATGACAAAAGGTTGCAAAAGGTTTAAACAAGTCACACTAATTTTGGAAATTATAAGTCATAATTTGTGTTTTAGTGTAATTGTTCACTGCAGATTAAAGATTAAGAAGCTTGTGGCTTTTGAATGTTTTTGGAAAGTGATAACAGCACAGTTGCCCTTTCTTTATCTGGCCAAACACTCATACCATTTGACATCATTTAGCACACATTGTTGAAGTTTTTTAATTGGACATAAAACAGCACTGTGACCTCTCGCAGTTCTATTTAGAAATTTAAAAATACATATGTGAGTGAATATCATTTTACACTAAACCTTTGTGGTTTTTGGTCATCTGGTTAACAAATAAGACACACCTGGTTTGTCCAAGCAGAAACAAAGAAATGGACTGAAAGAATATATTTTTTAAATCATATCAACCACTCAAAGTACTTTCACTTTAAAGTTATTGTAATCCATATTGACCATACATCCACTCACACACTCTCTTACATTATTAACACAGTTATACTGCAGGCTGGAAAGCTTCTTAAAATTTATTGTTTTTGTCCGCAAATCAAAGCTGTAATCAAAGTCACAGCCTTCCATTTGCCAGAGGACCGCTCTGACTATTAAACCACAGCAACCCCAAAGCACACAACTGGTGTAGAAATGGAGAAAGCAGACTAAGATTAAGGTCCTGGAATGAACCCTTTGATGTCCCAACATTTGCCCCATTAAATATTTATTGACTGTGCTTAAAAGCTGAGTCCATGCTGGAAAACAAACCACTAAAATGAACTAAACCAATTCTGCTGACCAGAGTGGTCACATATACCAGTGAGAATGCTACTATATTGATAGCAACCAACAGAACAAACCAAGTGCATTCAAGGGCATTTTTCCAAGTATTACTTTGCATGTACACCATGTTCCAAATTATTATGCAAATTGGATTTTAGTGACATAATAGCTGTTCTATTAAATTTATAGATAGTATTGTGTGTTTAGGGCTCTTTAAATCACTATAATTAATTTCAGAGAGCTGGTTGATTAGTTTGTCTGGTGAGCTCAATTGGAAATCTACTTAAGAAGGATGTTCCACATCATTAAGCAGGTTTCAAGTAATATGGGGAAGAGAAAGACAAAAAAAAATCACAAGTTCAACGGATACAAGATTTGTGCAAATGATATCAAAGAAATTGTTCTATGTTAACATGTAACTCAGTGTGTTAAGATGCTTATGATTGAAATAGCTTTTGATTTTAGTACAAGTGACCGCTTAATGCTGCACATTCAAAGGATGATCCTTTGCAGTTCTTTATAATCCATAAAATGTTTAGAAAATCTGCTGTGCATAATAATTATAATAACAGTGCATTTTGAGTTTTTTTAGTTTTGAAAAAAATAGTGTTCTCATTGGGAGCTTTATTCAGTCAAATTTGATTTATACTGTAATAGTTTATGACTTAAAAATTACACTGACCATCATTTGCATGGACCGTTTAAGAAAATCTGATAAAATATCACTTAAATAATAATTTGGAACACGGTGTATGTACTTTTGAGTCAGAATTGGACAGAAGAAAATCCACAACAAATTCAAGCTTGTGGAGCTTAATCTTTATAGGGTTTCACTGCAAGTTCACGACACATAATCATCCCATCCTGGAACAAAACACCAAACAGGGTGATAATCAAGCCAGCAATGTCTGAAAGTAAACTCCTGATTGGAGCTTTAGCCATTGAATTACATTTTTAAAAAAAGGCTTAAAACTGTATGAAAACATTAGCCATCAACCCAAAATAGAGTTTTACTGAAATTGATCAAAACAGAAGATTACTTTTCACATGTAACAGGACTGTAATGAAATAGATTACAAACCCCCGTATGGTTTTAAACTCTTCAGTCAACTATGTCAAATCAATTCTGTATATTGAGGTCAGCTCTCAATATTGTGAAGGGCTTCATTGTGCTGGATGACTAAACCCATGATGTCAATCTGCAGTCACAAGATACTGTTATGTTTTAACCAGAAATGATGTTGTCTTCTCTCAGATGTGTAGATATTCTAAAGATAAAAATAAATTATATAACCTATACTTAAAATTCCCAGAGAATTCATTAAGAATAAAAAAAAACATGACTTTAAACTAATATCTAATTTCTCAGAGCACTGCATAAAGGTTTGTCATAAAAATTATTACAAATAAAATTCTGTTTCTTCTATTTAGTTGTATGAAAAATAACAGTAAAGTTGCATTATACTTGTGAGTAAAAGGTGTTCTCAGTCAATTTAAACACTCTTGACAACATATTTGTTTATATTCAGACAACACAGATATTATATATTAGGTGTGCATGTGTTTATTGTCAGATACCTATGACTGAAAGGATTTGCCTAATCAGCCAACCACAAGATTTAATCCCTTTATGTCAATTTGAACACCTAGAGGTTTAAGAAACCTACACTGACTAACTACAGCTTTGAAAAAGTGGGTACTTTGATCTTCAAGGGTTCTTTCTCGCTTCATCTGACTGTGACCTTCATGGATGCACTTAAAGAGGATTAGAGTATCTGGGTTGTTTCTTGATGACGGGGTAGCATAAACTAGAATATTTTGGAGCGGTGTGAAGCAGAAAAATGCTGGCTGACTTGTTATTCAGGTATGTGGTATAATCAGAATCTGAGTGCATTGAGGAAACCGGCACCCAGAATTATTTGCAGACACATTTTGCATTTGTTATGCTCTCAATGGTTACAAAGAAAAAGCTACATGTGGCATCTGTTTAAACTGACCACAGAGGATATCGGTAATACAATACTGTGTTAAGATCAAGGAGGGTTTCACTCGCTGATAAAAGAATTGCTCCATCTCACACACTTGCAGGTGTATCTCAGGGGTACAGAGTAATTCTCTGCTGCTAGTGGAACCAAAATCAGACTGAGGTCTGTGATCCAGTTAACACTGTTCTTTTTATTTTTGTTCAACCTCCTTTCTATTCTTTTCTCTTTAATCCTTTTTCTTTCTTTTTGATATTCTATCAAAGTGTTTTGTGATAAAAGAAGTTCTTTCTGCAAGCATGAAAAGATTTAGTATGATATAGTATAATGTGAAAGAAAGGCAGCCTTTGGAAAAACCCTTCATAGATTTTCTATCTTCTGTGAAATTAGTCAACCGGCGTATATCTTTGTGAATCTTCTTGAACTAACTTCATCTCATGTAATTTCTTCATTTGAACATGTGCTGATGGATATAAGTTCACACTGTTTATATGACTGTGTAGGGATATAAATGCATGGAAAGTGAGAGACATGAAATGGAGAAGCGAGAAGGATGGGAAGAACTGTAGAAGTTTTGTTTCCTTTTGTTTACTTTGCTTTCTTAAAAACTTTGTTAGATGGGATTATGTGAAGGATGTTTGAATTCACAGTGATTTGAGGCATTAAAACTGGACTTTAAAAGCAATTTGAAGGGAAAAAAGATGGATGTAAGCATTGGAAAGGTTTTTTTAAAGAGCGATGGTCTCGATTAGGATCTGTGTGGAACTTTCTGTAAAGAAAGTCTTATTCGCAGGTAGATCTGGGGATTACATTCATGACATGCTGTGCAAAACTTTTGAACGATCCATTGTTTTCTTCTGCTTTGCTTTACAAGTCAAAGTGAGTTTGGTCGTCAATTTTGCATGACAGGTCTTTCAAACAAATGAATGAGTCACCAGTAGACTCCTTCAGAAGTTGACAGCAGAGGAAATTGAGGAAATAATTTAGCAATTTAAAGGAGCATGTACACATTTAAAACATACAGAATCAGCCTTTAAGGAACAGAGTTTGACATTAGCATTGAACTAAGTACAACTTTGATGGTTTTGGATTCTCACATTTGTGTTCAAAAATAATAAAAAAGAAATTTCAATGCTTATGTTCTTGTTGGTTTCTATGTTAGACTCATTTGAGTTTAATTTACAAGCCAAACAAGCTATAAAATTATCTTTATATGTTTGAATGAATGTGTGTTCATGATAATCAGACTAGATAAAGACAAAATGGTCTAAATTGAATATATGGAATGTAAAAAGTTGTTTTTTGTTTTTGAAATTGTGACTTTCATTTTCTAAATTATGAAGTCCAGAAAACAAGACAGGGGAGTCCATCATTTTATCAGTAGGTGGATTTAAATTGAAAATATTTCCTGAATTTTTCAATATTTAAATTTTCAAAATATGCAAAGAAAACTTTGCATATTTTATGCTGAACTTTAATAAGCATAAGAATATCTTCAAATATCTAAAAAGAAAAGAGTCAAGCTTTTGAGTGGTGCTTTAGTGCGTGGAAAATTCAGGTTTTGTTCTTTGTGAGCAGCTGGATTTTTTCTGTTTTGCTATTTCACTTTGTCTAGCTTAAAGCAGCAAAAGCTTAGACCACAAACTAACTTTGTAGGCTTGAGTTGAGGAAAAGTTCATGGTTTGGTCCTCATTATTTGGGAATCCAAACAGCATTTTTTTAAAAAAATGGTGGAATTTGATGCCTGAGGTTGGAAGCTGAGCTTGTGAAAGACAAGTCAGACTTTCTCCTCCTTTGTTTGGGAAGCTCATGTAGCTGCCTGAGGGGGATGCAGGCTTCTCGTTTTCTACTTCTGAGTGTCCTTAACCTTCCTGTGATCCCCTTTTAATGGTTCATAGTACCGTTACAAGCAGGACATTCAGACTTCTCAGTTTTCCTCTGGGTGCTTGGGAGGTATTTTTAGAAAGAAATGTACTTTTTGTAAAAGCAGGGAAGGAAATAAATTATAGTAAAGCCACTGTGACTTGTCCTTTTTCATATATACATCATGTCTATATTTTATGGAGAGTCACTGTTTTTGATTACCTCCTGAAGATCATCATATTTTCAGTATGTTGCTTTGCAACCATTGCTAATTTCGAAGTATCATGGGACATTGTTATCATGAGATCATGTGGGATTTTGCCTACAGAAGCTGCAGCTTCTGGTTCTTTCTGGAGCTTGGTCAGCCCATCTTACTCAGTCACACACAACAGCTCTTCTCTATTAAGGTTATGGTCCAAGACACAACTGAGTCACCTGTCTTGTCAGATACACAATTCGTTTCGCATTCCTTGCACAAAGGTATGTAAACAGAAACAAACAAAGAAAAAAGCCACATGAGCTTCATTGTTCAAACTCACAATTATTCCTTATCCAAATATATAAAACAATAGCAAAATGCTTTTCTTAAAAAGAATAAAGTTTTTGGCTATTCTTCTTTAAACCATGTCTTTCATTAGGTTTTCTATATATATACAAAAGAAAACGGGAAAGCTAATGTGGAAACAGCCATCTGGGGTGTAACAACTCTTTGCTTCTGAGCCTCAATTCATGCAAGCACATGTGTATTGTGGATATGCATATGCACAATGCACATGTTCTTGAATGCATCGCAAACTCAGCAATGACTCAACAGAGAAATGCCTCTCTTACTGACTCAATTAGGCAAGCAAACAAAACCTGAACTAAACAAGCAGGGAGAAGGAGATGCGGAGTGAAAGCCCGAATAGATGAAGGTGACAAAGTGGATGAGACAAGCAGAAGGGAGGAGGGAAGTCAGTGAATGGCAATGACACAGAAATGAGACGAGTAAGTGGGAGAGGAAGGGAGACGTTTGGAGTGGAGAGGTTCAGTGACTAAATTCTAATTAAAGCCACGCTACTTCATCAGAAAAGCCGGGGAAAAAAAACATTTAGCTTGGTGACTTTCTTTTCCATTATATGTGATATTGATGTATCGCTTTAAAAATGGTATCATTGCTTACATTTAGTGGTAGAAGGCAGCCATGCTGGGTTCTCAGATTTGGCTCATGTGAGTTATAAAGCCTCCTCACAGTGAGTGTATATATTATGAACAAAGCCAGCCAGTCCAAAAATGAAAAGTAATGGCAAGAAATATAGAAACCAGGTAAGTACAATCAGCAGTATGCAGAGCAGCTGGGGGGAAATCAGTGAACTAAAGGATGAATAATGGGCAGAGCAGAAACTGAATGAAAACACAGAGGACCTAAGAAATGTTCACAAATCATTACAATGTTTTAATATAGTTAGGATATTAACCAAACCTTTTAGCACACTCTGTTCCTGTTGATCCAAAGGAAAATATTTAAGTATTTCGAAAATTAAAATGTTTTTCCTAAATAAAAATAGCATTTCCCACATCTACCCAGACATTTCTAACTCCCACGTGTCATTAAAAAAAAAAACTCTCAAGAAAGAAAACAAGTTAGCCTCTCCACTAACACCGCCCTCACACATTTTTAGAGTGACCCTTATAGCCTTCAGCAGCAGCTGCTGGTCTTTTTAGCCATATTTTTATATGCTGAACAAATAGCCGGGTTCAGTTTTGTTTCCTCAATTAGGCTTAGGTCTCAAGTTTAAGAGATAAATAGATCAGAGGGGAAAAAACAAACACAAACTTTTAATTTATATCATCTACATATATATCAGCGCTGTTCCACTTTGTGACAAACAATAATATTTTGAAAGTCAAATGTGCTGCGGAGGAAAAATAGCCCTATTTCCTACAGTCTGTCACCCAGGGATAATCATGTGACCTTGTGTGCCCCATAGTTACCACAGCAACAAGAAACCCATCCCAAAGGGAGCAGCTGCACCGTGCATTTTCCAAAAGCTAAAGGTAGGTCTTGTATAACTTCCCAGGTCATTATATCTTACCCCGAAACCCTTCAAGCTCACCAGAAACAAGGTGCCATCTTTATCTTCCCTTCTTTGCTGCATCACTTCTGTTTTCAAGAAAGCAATTCAACTGATAAGATCCCTTGCATACGTCTACTCTACCTATCCGGAGCAACTGATGGTTCAATGAATTAAACATCATGCTAAATTCACCTTTCCCATTCACCGCATTAAGACCAACTCATTTCAATTAGACAAGCTGTCAGAAATCTTGAGCGCTAGCATACAGGAGCACATAAACTCTCCTCCTCCTTGCTCCTTCCTGTCAATATATCCTCTCTCTTCCACTCACTGACTCTGATCTCTATAACAGCCGTTTGGCCGAATATCCGAGTGATGCAACGTTTGACTCGCCTTTACCCTGTTCAATACCTTCCTTTACTCACTGAGTGATCTCATTGATTTCTTTAAAGGATGTGTAAGGTCAGACAAATTTGGAGAACACGTCCTGTTTACATAGCCCAGAGGGCAAACTTAAAACAAACATGTCAATACAAAAAAAAGAGCAAGAACAGGTTTAGAACAGGTTTAATCTTTATTTTTTCACTGTGCGTTATCTTGTTCCAAACATTCAGTGAATCATCATGACTGCATCTGTGAAAAACGATGCAGTCATCATTAAGACCAACTTAATGATGAAATATAGAATATTCTAGTTTTACTTTATTTTCTGACTGTATATATACATATAATATACATTTACTCTGGCTAAACCAGATTAATAGGGAATGGTTTGAAAACAGAGAGAGAAAAAAATTTGAATGTGAGCACAGACCTCCATGTAAATATTTTCCAGGCATCGAGAAAAACTGAAAGTGTTTTTCCTGCATTTCTGTCTGAAAGAATGTATTTTAAAAAAAATAGGTCAACCCCATATAAATAAAGAACTAGAGCTATAAACCAACCTTCACACGAATAAGAGAAAGGTTGGATTTTTCTCAACAAAATGTTAACAGATGAGAGACGATTCATGATGATGCTGGTTTGGTCTTATTGCACCCATGTTTCAGTAAAACCTGCATCTGTCTTTTACTAAATCATGTGGGAAAATGGTTTCCTGTCACATTTACAAATAATAATAGGGGATCTCAAACATTTTAAAAACAACTTAAAAGGAAGTATTCCTCCACTAAGTGGCAATCTTGTTTTCCAAATACCAAGTAATCTCTTAGTTATGAGATCATTTTCCAACTTTCTAAGCACTGATCTCTCACCTAAGAAATATCTGCATCAAGTTTGGTGTACATTGCTAGTTGATGATGTAACTCCACTGCAAGCGAAGCACCATTTTAACTCCAATTGTCCTCGGTTGAACTTAAATTATCCTTCTTCTCCATCTTACCTTTCTTTATCAAACAGCATGCTATTATCAAATAGCATGCTGTAAATGAGCAATTCAAAGTCCCCTATTAAAAATAGTAAGTATCCAAAATGGCTTACAATCTGGAAGGACCACATCATTTCATATTTTCTGTACAATGCGTTACAAAGGCAAAATAAGGCCCTGATTACAAACCCATTCAAGGTCACTTTCTGGGTTCCTCCTTGAAAATATTACAATTAGATCTATATCACAAGGATTTAATTTTTCGACCAAAATATGTAAAATTTAAAAACAAGGTCAAAGTCTTTTATCAAATAAAGTTATTTGATTATGAGGGGAGATCTAATTCAGAAAGCCACCAAAAATATTCCGTTAGAGACAGGATTCGGATGATAAATGACTCAGCACAGATGAAACACCTGGCCACTAAAGGCCCACAATCCAAAAGCAAAATATTCAAGCAGATATCAGTCAGCACTTGGAAGCTTCATCTCATGGAAAATAATTGTTAGAGACTCCTTCAGGGACGCAAAGCTGCTGTTTTCTTTCCTTAAGAGTGATAGAAAAACTTGTTTGTGAGCTTTATTTTCCACCAAATATAGTCACACACACAAGTTGTTTGTTTGCCTTAAGTGATATCACATGTTCCAATCTACATCACAGGTTTTTGCATAAACACAGTCTCAGATGCTCACGATCCATTTTCCGCATTCCTCCAATCACATGTTCTACTTAACATGAAGCAGTTCTGTACACTGCATCTTGTAATATCCAACAAGATGTTATTCCAGGGCCTTTATCTGCGAGACATTATGCTTCTCTGCCTTTACGTCTGTGTCATCTAAATATATATTAAAAATGTAACATGTGCCATCCAGAACGATCTCCAATCTGAAGGTATAGGAGTCACAACCGCTTGCTGCTTTTGCCAAAGGCCTTTTAAATGGCTTGAACAAATAGATGATCAATCCCTAAATAGCCTTATTATATTCACTGCAATGCGCCAGACTCTTCTGGCGATTATTTCACCGAGTGGAGACGGGTGAGATAGTGATAGTTATTTATTTACCATTGTGATCCGACCAAAAGAGAGGAAGAAAAAAAAAACAAGAAAAAGGAGAACAAGGAGCAAGGAAGGAAGGAAGGGTGAGTGTGTAAAAGGTGTTGTAAATCATAAAAGGGAACATTGAATCATAAAAGCTCAATGTACTACCAATGCATGAAAAAGATTATTGACCTATTTAATCTTTTTTTCTTCTTTTTACAATCAGTAGTTGTAAATTGTCCCATTAATTTTTAACTTTGTGAAGCAGCAAAGTAAAAAAAAAAAACATTTTTGTTCCAACAGTGAAATTCTGAACACATATTTTAAGTGCATCTTGTTGAATGTTCAAAACAAATGTATCTCTTGCATTTTACTCCATAAAATGCAGTAAAATTTGCAACACATCAACTTTGTTGTGTTGTACTATAGCCAAATATTTAACAGAAAGACTTTAGAGTGACTTCATATTTGGAGATGATGGTTAATTATTGGGAAGTCTAAGCTCATAAATCTCTCATGTTCATGAAACATGAAAAGCAGAACATTGGCTTATCTTTGTTTTTCTTGGAATAAATTGTGAAGTGGAAATTTGGGGCTGAATCTACTTAATAAGCCTAGTACAGATTTTCTTTCACTCACCTTTTTAATATCAATATTCATTCACTGCTTTAATATCAATATTCATTCACTGCTTATAATGAAACTGACAAGTTATTTAATTAACTGATGCACAATTTAATTCAATATTCAGAGAAACAGGAAGCTAAATTAAAAACTAGAGTAAATTGTGAAATGAATTAAAATTATTTAAAAACCTGCTATGTCACAGATGACTTTACTGTAACATCTGCTCTTTTTGAGCTTCTGAACCTCGTTGTTGACATTGTTATGCTAAAGCTAGTATTTTATGTGTACAGTTCAGTGAGGAAAAACCAGTTAATCTAAAAGCTAACCCACCCTCATTCTTACAGCCACATCCAGTGTTGTAATGAAACAAAAATTCAAGTGTTCAGTCATTTAGGGTAAAAAAAGTGGGAAGCTTGCAAAACTAAATGTGAAAGCTTGGTGGGCGCAATGTGTTGTGTGTGTATTTGCTGAAGGAGGAACTGCTGTGTTTCACATCGCAGGCAGTGTGATTTTGTGGAAATTTTGAAGCAACATCTCAAGACACACATTTAAGCATTTGCACACAAGAGTCTACCACATGGACAAAGAACCTAAAGATACAAACAAATTTGTTGCCAAGTGAGATTTGAACAATAAAGCCAATTTATGTTTTGGAGAAGCCATCGCAAAATCTCAATCTTATAGAAATTTGGCCAGCTGCCTAAAAAGGCAACTAAAAGCCAGACTTAGTACCAACCAGTTCTGTATGGACGATTGAGACTAAATCTCAGCAAAATATTGTCACCCAAGTCAAACAGGTAAGAAGAAATCCCACCGAATATTCAAATGTTGTAAATTCAAAGAAACTAGTAAAAATTATCTAAATAAATCTTTCAAAATGTTCTAAAATTGATAATAACTGATCTAAAATAGAAAACTTTTAGTCTGATATAAGAAGGTGAAAAAGTATAAAGTATACAAGAGACACATTATAAATATATATATATATATATATATATATATATATATATATATATATATATATATATATATATATATATATATATATATATATTATATAAAAAAAGTTGAAACCAAATCTTGCATTTCCTGAAATATATTATATATATATATATATATATATATATATATATATATATATATATATATATATATATATTATATATATATATATATATATATATATATATATATATATATATATATATATATATATATATTTCAGGAAATGCAAGATTTGGTTTCAACTTCATTCCTAACTGTTTATTTTTGGTGAATTTCTTTTTGTTGTATCTAAAGAAAAAGTAGACATTATTAAATAATAACTCTAAAACAAATTGACTTTGTCTTGGAGGCAGCTTTGCTATTTTTGTCTCAAGTTATTTATTTATTCACTGATGACTTTTATATACGTCTGGATACACAAATCCTGACAATATAATTTATATTTTCAAAGCGCTTGAATCCCTATATTGACTGCATCACACTTTTCTGTACAACTGAAAAATTATGTTTTTAATTGTGATGAATGGATGCAAGAGGCATAAAATAATAATAATAATAATAATAATAATAATAATAATAATAATAATAATAATAATAATAATAACCATACTGTTGTCACAAATATGTCTATTGTATCATTGTATTTATTAAAATATCCAGATTAAGATAAATGTTCTATTTACCAATCTGGTTTTATTAGTTTCTGTTCTTCACTATTTAATGTTTCCATTGTTCTGGTTTTATTTGAGTTTAATCATAATATTCAAGTATCTATATATAGTTCTAGTAATAAACCACAACTTATGTTTATGTTGTTAAACATAAAATGGAATGGTGTGCGAAGCACTGTGGGAAAACCCTTAAAGCAAATGTCATGCTTTCACAGCTTTTAAGAACTAATTTTAACAACAATAACCTGAAGCAGCTGTGTTTCATATGCGGTCAGATGTTTCTCACATTGCTGCAATGAGCTTAAAAGCTCATTTCCTTTGGGTCATTGTTTTATAGTAGGACTAAAATATGTCCAAGCTTCAGTTATTAGACAGAGTAACATATATTTACCTCAAAATAGTTCATTGTTAACTCAATGAATGCTAGGTGTCCTGCCCATATCCTTTTGCTTTTCACTTTGTGCGTGATTATTAATAGTGGTGCTGGACTCACTGATGATTACTTAATCCAGTAAATATGAGTAGCGCAATCTGACAGCAACTGTTGCTAAGACTCATAAGAGGGATTGTGCTTTCCCACAATGACATTTACCTGTAGCAAACTCTTTGAGTAGTTCAAGGTTTGGTTAACTCTTGGGTCAGTCATAAATCATGGAGTTGTACCAGGTACTTGGCACTCTAATTCAACTCAACATCTCTTATTCACACAACAAAGTTATAATGATCAATGCACATGAACACACTTTGATACTTAACGCTAAATTTATTGAGTGGAATAGTGTAGCCCATTTCTAGTCTCTGTTCTGCAAATTTATGCGCGAAAGAACAGGGAGACCTTCTAAGAACAAGCAAAGCACTGTCCACGATAAGCAGGGAGGGCAGGAGGATGAGTCTAGTTTGCAAAGCCATTATTGGTGTAAGCTGCGAGTTCAAAGAGAAAATGTCATTGACGTAACTTGCCCCATGACGCTAAACAGCTGAAGACAGTATGACCACTGAGGAAGATGGGAAAAGACCTTAACAGAAAAATATATGAGAGCAT
The DNA here is from genome assembly GCF_027474105.1 of Poeciliopsis prolifica. Classification (NCBI taxonomy): domain Eukaryota; kingdom Metazoa; phylum Chordata; class Actinopteri; order Cyprinodontiformes; family Poeciliidae; genus Poeciliopsis; species Poeciliopsis prolifica. Next base: position 9,965,826 of record NW_026562390.1, on the reverse strand, counting down.
AAATGAGTTTGAACAGTCACCTTCAGAGGACTTGTTTTCAAATAGGGTGGTAAGAAGCATAACATTATAAATTTCAAGATTTTGGTGATGTAAAGGTAAATATCTGGAAAATAAATGATGCTCCTGGCGTGATGTTTTGCGTACCGTGGGTATGTGCATGTATGTTCTATTGTTTCTCCTGTTCATTGTGAGTGTTTTTCTGAGTGACAAACAAGGCCTTGTTATGTATGTGACTCTGTTTCCTGGGTTATAACAAACATCTCATTTGTTCAAGCTGAGACTGCGGAGCCAGCTGATAATTCCCAATCATGCTTGTCTGCATGTGTACGCAGCATCCTGGGATAGACAGATGTTTGCTGGTGATTATGAATAACTGTAGGACTCTTGTGGTTACATCCAGCCATGATGTTCTAGATTTAACTCCCTCCAAAACAACAAAAAAATGATGTTACTGATTATTCTGCTGCATATTAACAGTCACACTACACATCTTGCATTTAATTCTCCTCAACTTGTTTTTTTTATCCATTGTGAGAAGAGAATTACCCAACAACTCTTCTAATGAGGAGAAGCAAAAAGCAATTTTCTCAGTGTGCTTCCTGTTGTTTTTCCCTGTGGTCCCCCACTTTGCTCCCTCCTCTTGTTTGTATCACTTTCAGCCTGACTCTGACATGGTTTAGAGTATGTCCTTTTAATGGCCATCTTCCAACACTATGACTTCCCAGCTACATGACAAATTAACTTTTATTGCTGGGACATAGCCAACAAGTAGCACTAAACTTAAAGGACCAAACTAAGGGTGAAAAACTCTTGTTTATGCACCGTGAGGTAGAATCAAAAGGACAATCACATGAAAAAGAGACAATAAAGCTACAGAAGAGAAGAACTGGAGGAAAAAGGAGAGAAAATAAAGGTTAAATGGTGGGTAAGAGAAGGTTGAATGAATACAAAGTGGATAGTTCAGCTATATGTATACTCTTCATCTGGGATGGCCATAAGTTTGTCTCGTGATAATTTGCCGTTGATAACTTTTTGCCGTCTTTTCTCTCATCTCATGGTCTTCTCTCCTTCTTCTCCCCATAATGAAACCCTATACTTGTCTCCCAGCTTTACAACAATATCAGGATGTCAAAACTAACAGTATAAATTGCTGACTAATCATTTACAAAAAATTGCTCCCCAAAGAACATTAATGATGCCATGAGAACAGAGGAAAAATAAAGCAAGAGTACAGAAACCCTACCTGGCAAGACGAAGCAGTTCTAGGTTACAATCCACTAAAGACAGACAGAGGCTCTCCACACATCCCCATTAAAGTGGCCTACTTCCGCTGTCACACTGGTGTGTGACTGTGTCTGACCAGCTGAGCTGGTGTGTGATTCTGTCAGTGTGGGCTAGGCCAACTGAACTGTGCAAATCTACAGAGTCTGAGCGAGACAGAGAGAGAGAGAGAGCAGGAGAGAGAGAGAAAATGCCCAAGAGACAAAGTAGGTAGGCTCCCAAGCTGCACAAACAAGTGGGAAGGAAAGGAGAAGCTGTAGAGTGGGGAGGAGACAGAGATAATGAGAAGAGGCTAACGAATGGAGAAAGAGAGAAATATGGCTTTCTCCAGAACAGAGTGACTGCTCTGTGATGCCCTCTGTGATTGCACGTGTGTGTCTGCAAATATTGTTCAGCATGTGTGTGTCCATATTGCGTCCATTTGTGCCTCTACACCACTCCCGCCCTCAGTTTTCTTTGCAAAGACATTAAGGCACTACAGTATGGTCCCACAGGATGCACAAAGAACACAATGGACACATAACTGCTGTAAAAACAGAAAAGCACATACAGGGAGAAAAACACACACATCAACTGAGTGCACATAATGCAGCTACTGTTAAAGAATCACCATGTATAAAGCTGGACGGATGTCATATTTTAAAGGGTTTGCATCTGGAGGGGAGACATTCAGTTTCTGTGCAGCAGCTGTTGTGCTCGCAGCCCTAAAAGGCAGTTTATTATAAGGTTGGCTGCAAATGCAAACAACATGGTTGGCTACAGGTTATTAAACTCTCTTTCTGTACAAATTGCTGGTACTTTAGAGCATTTTATAAATCTTGATATGGATTTTTTTTGTGCTTTGAGCAAAATGATAATGTAGAACAACCCCATCACAATACTGCATGTGAAATCTGCAAGTGATCAAAATCAAATGTCAAACTTGTATGGTGAAAACACGCTCAATTTTACATATTTAATCTTGCATATTTTTTTTCACAATACAAATGTCACTAAAGCATTTATTCAACAAAGTTGTTGCTGATAATCTTTTGTTTCACAATAATCATATTTGTTTCCTAGTATGAACTCTAAGGGTTTATAAATATAGATATGTTTGTGCTCTGTAAGCGCTCAGTCAAAGCCTGCCAAATTTCCAGACTTGGATGACATGAATGGAACTTCTGTAAATGAACAGTCTCAATATAGAAGAGGACTGGAAGGATTTCATGGAGGTTGAAATGTGTAATTTATGGCTGCATATTTGTTACTGTCTGCAACCGTCTCATTATTAAGCAGACTGAAGGATTTTTAGGTACTCAAGTACTCAGGTACAGAACAGGCTTTAGTTGAATAGACAGTTATTGTGATGATTCTTTAGGTTGTTTTCACTATATTGAAAACTGCAGAAACAACAGCAGCAATATATATTAGAGTTGGTATTAGTTTATTTCATTTCTTAATTAGATGCTAGAAAAGCTAAGACTTTCAGTGATTAAGATGATTTTGGTCAAGCCAGACAAATACCTACCAAATTTTTGACATTTCTTGAATGGATTTGTTCTTCTTTTACAAGTAAAATTATGTTTGTAACATTGGAAATGCATATTAAAGTAGATTTCAAAGTGGAGGTAGGAACCCCATAGGGTTCACAGTTCAATAAGCACAGTCTTGAGGAAACCAAAGTAAATCAAGACATGATTTTTTACAAGCATCTCAATGCTATCAATCATATAAGACATAAAAAACAACATTCAAATATAAATGCAATATACTAGTAGCTCTTTGTATGTCCTGAACTTATAACTACTGTTCACATCCTGAACTGATAGTGAAGCTCCCAAAGATTTAAATTGCTTTTGTGGGTTCTGCTAAACTATCATTGACTCTACTTTCTGTTGTAGAGCTAAATATTTGTATCTCAGCCAAAGTTATAAAGACTTTATTGTTTAAAAAATAAATAAATAATAATAAAAAAGTTAAGAAAATTATGATAAAACATCTACAATGAAATGTCACTGATTTTCAGCTTCAAAAGTGATTTTGTACTTTATATTAGACATAAAAAATGTTGGTACTGTGTCATCTACCTCAAAGCAACGCTAATCTTTTTGGGGTGGCACAGAGAGAATCTGCAGAATCTGTGATATGGGATAAAGATAAGTGTAATGTCAAGTTGGCATGCAGTCTCAAAGACTTAGAGCTCAAGATACGGTCATAAAACTCGGATCTGGTCATTAATTTAAGATATTTAATTCCAGAGAAATTGTGTCCATTGATTACTGAAAAAGGCACTGAAACATAATTTTTTAATAAACTAATAAATTGATACTCTTTTCACATTGTTATCTTTAATATATTTTAAGAAACATCTGTCTCATTTTCAATCATGAACTTTGTTTAAGATAAAACAATAATTTAAATGGCACTTTGAGTCCAAATCTGGTTGAAGTATGAACAATTCTGATCTTAGTGCATTCAGCATCAACAACAATAGTTTCAAAGGCAAATAAATTCAAAATAAGCCTTTCAGAAATTGGTGAGTCAGTCTTCAAAAAACTTATCTCGAGCGGCCGACACTAGCTCACGGCATTTATTCTTTCATTCATTCTCCAGTCCCTGAGACGGTTATCTGAATAAACAATAACAGAGATTGACAATGAAGAGAAGATTACACACATCTCACACACTGCCCTGGTCATAAACTGTCAATCACTGAGGAAATCTAAAAGCTGTAACATGGGACTACAGTCCAATGACAAAGCAAAACAAAGGAACACTAGTACACGTTTCTTTAAAAACACAACTGTGCACTTCATGCACTAAAAGCAGATATTAAGCCTTTCTGGCTGTGGAACATCAGGAACTCGAATCAGTCAAAAACTGAACAGCAGGAGAACAGAAACAGGAATCTCTACCAGCAATAAAATAAAACAAGCCCAAACGAAGCACATGCCTAAAATCTAATCACCACATCAAAAGTCTCTGAATGAGCTCAGAGTGAGAATCCCAAAGAGGTTCATCTACGTTACCTTAGACACTGGCATCTGGACAGGCAGCGCTGTTGCTTGTCTGAATGAGTGTATAAAGTGTGTTGTTGTTGCTGTGTGTCCCAGTGTGCGACGCCAGTGTTCATCCACAAACACTGCCAGCAGCCGCACAAGTAGATGCAGACTACTTATCCTGAGATTTTTTTTCTGTATTTCTGTGTGTTCCTCAAAAACAATTCAGCGCTGCTTTTCTCCTCCTTGCTTCTTGTTTCTTGTCTGTGTTGTTGCTGCAGTCCCGGCTTCTGCCCCAGCTCAGTGATAACGTGCATGCCAACGTGTGCGCAAAAGACAGCGAGAAGGAAAAAGGTGGGCGGAAGGAGGGGGGCTAAAAGAGGGATTTGGGAAAAAAAAAAAAAAAGAAAGATGGAATCAGAGGGAGAGACGGAGTTGTGAAAAGGAGGAGTTGTGAAAATGTGATGTATTAAAAACCTTTAGAAGAGGGTGTGGGGGGGGGTGGCTGATGGAAAAAGATCAAATACAACTAACTCTGCTGAGACCAAAGCAGCCTGTGTCCTTCATTCCCTCCCTCCCTCTTTCTCCCTTTCTATCGCTTCCCCCTTTCTTCCCCAACTCGCTATTTTTAGAACTTGCTCGGCCGTGAATCAAAGCCTCAATTTAAAACCTGTAAAGGAGCAGAATGGTTAGGGCAGTGTCTTTTGCTTCTAACGAGACACACACACACACACACACACACAAACTAACCTGCTTTCTTTCACTGTGTCTGCTTTGCACCTAAAGGGAGTCATGCAAGCTATTCATCTGGCCTTACCTAATCATATCATGTGCTAATATAGAAAGAGCTGCCTAAATAGCTATTTCAAACCCCGTTGGCTATACTGATTGGATTGCTGTCCTGCTATTCCTATGAAGCCAAAGGTATGGGAGAACATACCCAGATGAGGCATGAAGTAATGAGTGACATTTAAAAGGTAAAAGATCAACTTAAGGGAAGCTAGACTTCATTGTTTTCCTTTTTTCCTGATTACTCTTTTTTATTGGCTGGCAAATTGTTTACAATTCTAAATGTCACAGCTGTATAAATGCTTGTATTAATCAAAAAGGCTCTTTGGATCAAAGTGAGCCTATTAATGTAGGTATTAAACTCTTATCCCAGTTCCATTACATGCTTGGTGGAGCAGGCATCATTTTTCACTGTGAAGAATGTGCATAATTGAACCTGAGAGGGATGGACTTCATGCTCTGCATTCCCTTCTTAGGACTGAGTCTGCACGGCTCTTATCTACAGCACCTTCTGTGGGGATGCTTTTCCATTATGTAATCCAGTTATGAATAGTTAAAAGGTAAGTTAAAATCAAGCTAAGCAACATCCCATCCTGGGAAAATCATTAATTCTTTCAGAAAGTCAGGGGAATTAATTCAGCACGGCACGTCGCAATGATTAACACTGTTCAGCCTCGTTTATGTTTGTTTTTGCATGAATGTGTCCGTGAACATCAGAGAGGAGAAGGTGCCGGGTGATAGAAGAGGAGACAAAGTGTAGTGGTACTCACAGAGAGCAACGGAATGAAAGTGGAAGAAAGAATCGGTGCTTTTCCTGCATTCAGTGTGAAGTCGCAACTCGGATTTGGGATTGACGTCACCTCTAAGCTATGCCTCTGGGAACTGCTAACTGTGAGGATAACTACTACTAGCAATACAAGGCAATACCAGAGCATTTCTCTCTAATTAAAGGTTCCAGCACTAAAGAAGCATATTCACAAGCATAGATAGTAATGTTTTATTCAATCACAAATTACTAGAGGTGCAAATTAAGTTGTGGGAGTTAATTAACCATTAATTTCCACAACCTTAAATATGCTTTAAATTCAAAGCACCAATAATAGAAACTAAAAAAATTGGGTGTTATCTTTTATTTTTCAACTTAGACTATAGAAAAAGACTTGTGAGAGGAATTGAAATGTTTCATTTATTAACATAAGAAAATGTAAAGACCTAAAAGAGAAAAAGCAGAAATAATAAAACCAAGACAAGGCAAAAGAAAAAAAAGGATTGCTCTGTCACTTTAAATTTTCAACCACAGAGAAGAAAGTAGAAGAAAGAAAAAAAATCAAACAAACATGTAGTCAAATAACACCATCTGTGTGCAAAAGTAAAGAAAAGATTCCATTCAACCTTAACCAGTCTCAGACATGCTGATCTTTTCTAGTCCTTTTCAGTAGTTTTCATGCCTTCTGTATTTTTCCAATCTTTGATGTTGTGCTCTGCCACAATTAATAAGCTATTATAGCAAACTAGCACATTTATAAATTATGAATGGTCCGTCATCTTTCAAATATTTCAGAAAGGTAACTCACATCTGCCATATTCAAATGAGTGAGTGCTAAATCTGGATGTCAAGACAACATGCCCCAAAAATAGCATGCTGTGTGAGTGGTGTGTGTGAGCCTGGATGTGTGAACGGAGGTGATGAGCAAAGGAAAGACGAATAGAATTCATCCATATCTAATTAGAGACACCGAGGGGGAAACTGCTTCAGCACAGTGAACCAACAAGAGCAGGAGGCACGTTAATTACTCTATATGTGCAGCTTTAGATGTTTACCGTGATTAAAATTATGTTTAGATGTTGTAAATTCAAGACTAAGGGCGGCGACTGAGTAGAAAAAGAATAAAAACTTGAAAAAGTTTTATAAGTTCATGTGTCACTCCCCATATTTTTATCTCTTCTTTAATCTTGTCTTTCAAACAACTTTGAAAGGATGAAGAGAAATCAGAGCTAATATTTCTGTAATATTGACCTGCTGACCTAATGTCAATTGGCTCAATCCAGATGAAGCAGTAATATGTACAGCTGTGTAAGTTGATACATCAATCTCAGAGTGAGAGTCTGCAAATAATCTTTTTTTAAATTTTAATCATAACATTGTCAGGGTTGTTGATTTTGTTAAATGTTTAAATGCCAACATCTAAAACTGTGTGCACACCAATCACAGATGCATCGAAGGTGATGCAGCAAATCTAATATTTGAAAACAATGATTTCCATAAGGATTTTACAATAAGAAAAGAACACCAAAATTAATTTAGTAAATTATAAATTAGATACAGCTGAAATGTGACAAATCTGAACAATCAATTGGTGACACATCATAGTGAATCACTCGATGGTTACGATGCTAAAATGCAGCACAATTGAACTAGACAAGAAAAGAAGACAAACACTCATACTCATCTGGATGAGGTTAAAGGTTACCACAGCAGCATGGTACAGATGTTTTGTTGATTTACAGAAAAATGTTTTCAGCTACTGAACCACTGATAAAGACTTTTGAGCTTGACCAACTCACTTCTTGAAACATTTAAACAAGAGTGAAATTATGCTTTCAGCAGTAATTGTAAACTTTATTTTATTTTCTCATAATCATTCTACGATCCCCATTTCTTGCTTGACAAGCCAAAGTCCAGCTTTTGAATCCATTAATAACTACTGAGAATTTTGACAAAACAATATGTACATTACAGCTGAACCAAAATATACAACTTAGTCTGAGTTATGACACCAAATGTTTGCTGAAAAAGATTTTGAAAATTAAGAAGGAAAAGGTTTCTCCCCTGCACCACTGCATAACACAAATGTTATGGGAGCAAAATAGCAGGAAAACCGACCAAATTAAAAGAAATCTTCCAAATTAACCAAATTAATATGAAACGTCAAAATGAAGAGTGTATTCTCGCTGCAACAGTAAAAATAAACTGATGTTTAAAACACTATGTACTGAATTTTTAATCAAAAACGTCTGTAGCATAAAAATTGTTTGATGTTTAATCCATTGTATGCTTTCTACACACTAAAATAAGGGAACAAAAAATCTCTGGATTGGGATAATTAAAGGAGGGCATGTGGTAAAATTAGACAAAACTCATTAATTATTTTATTCATAAGTCCAACTAAATAAAAGCAAATAACTAATTTTGAAGTTGTTTTTTGGTGCTGCTTGTTAAACAGTGTTGTGAGGAGGAAAGATCTGCCTATCAAAAGCTTCACATTTCTAAGCACTTCTTCTCAGTCACTGAACTTCTCGTATCTCTAACTGAATGCTTACGTGCCTGCTTGAGATGTATGGGGGATGTGATGAATTAGAGTGGAAGAGAATGTAATTCATCATCACACTCAAAGGGTACCAAAGAAAGGCCCCCTTGTCAGTCGTCAAAGTTCCCTCCAACATAAGTACTTGAATGTAACCATGTCTGTAGCTGCAGCAGATTCTCATAAATGTGAAATGAGAGGAGGACAGCCGAACTGTTCATTAGCAGAAGCAGTCATCTTTCTTCACTTTTTATGTGAATGTGCTGATTGTGCTCAAGTAGAAAATTATACAACTTTTCAACTCCACATAGTTTGCTTTGCTCTTCTGACTCAGAGAAGGAGTGCCAGCATTACACATCAAATGCTAACAGTGTGAACGTGACTGTCATTTTCAATACAGGCGGTTCTGTTTAGATTCCCTTTTTTTGTGTGTGCGTGTGTGGATGTGCATGTGTGTGCCTGTCCGCACAGTTGTGCAAATTTATTTTTCCTGCATCTTAGTGGTTGATGCTATTGAGACAAAAATGGACCAGAAGCTTTCCAGTGGAAGAGTTTGGAGACATTTGATGGCTTTAGGACTTTTCTCCACAAGGCTATATGTTTTTCTTAGTTTTCTTTTATAAAAATAACATCAAATGCAAGATTTTAAATGCATATTTGAGGTATGCTGCTGCATTTACTGCTGAAAGGATTTGGTTTCCTGAGATCAAAATTATTCAATTGTATATACAATCAAAACCACATTACTTAAAATATATCCATTGTACATCATCCACTTAAAAGAGTAAGTGATAGTGAAGAAAGGAATATGCCTAATTGTTTTATCTTGTAATAATATCTGGTTTGACAATGCAGATATGCACTCAAAGGACAGATAGCCATTTGGTAAACAAAGCAATAAAAAAATGAGCCTTTGAACAAAAATTTTATAATTTCTTGAAAACTTTCAATATCATATATCAATCAATAATCTTGAACAGCACTGATCTGGGCTCCATGCAATCTTACATCACTTTTTTTTTTGTCATATTTTTTTAAAATCAGGCTGCAAAGAGTCAGTGAAATCAGAATTTAAAAAATTGCTCCGATTTATTTCTCTGACATAGTGCAGTATCTGACCAACAGATAATCTCAGAGGCCTAAGAATATTTCATAATACTCTTAAAACCAAACTTTTACAGTCACAAGACGATTACTGACCATCCCACTGAAAAAGTCTGTTTTTTTTTCTTTGAAGATAAATCAACAATGTTCAGGGACTGAAGAAAGTAGGGCAGCTGCAAACATCAACACTGTGAAGAAATAAGCCTATTTGCCAAAAAAGACATGAATGAGAACAGAGTCTGAATGGATTTGGATTTTGAGCGTGTTTCCCTAAAGAAGTATTCTGGTTTCCCTGCACACTAGAAAATAACTCTTGAGAGAGGTGCGCACTTTAGCCAAGTGCAAATTTGCTCGGCTTTGTGTGTGAAGGGGAGACATAAGGGATCTGACATGTGAGAATCAGAGGGTAATTTTATAAAGCTCTTTTTCAGCACTTCTTGAATACAAGCACAAAAATGCCTATTACATAAAATGTGGAGTTGATTCAGATTGAAAAATGTCTTTTGGTGTTGATGACACAATAGTAACAGTGAAGAAGAAATTAAATGAGCTCACCTCTGACGAAGGAAGAACTGGTTAAGTTCAAAGGAGTGATGATTGTGGAATAAATCCTAAAGCACAGTTTCACACTCATCAACAGAGGAATAAATAATCTCAAATTCTTACTTAGCAAGAAAATACACTTAAGTATTGTGAGGTTTTTTGTTTTTTTTATGTAAAGTAGATTGGCTCTGTTGAAGGATGTGACCCACATGTATGCTCACATCTATCTATGGGAGTGTGCCCTCCTTTCCAGAAATGGGGACCCCCAAAGGAACACGCAGAAGACACAAGGACTTTATCTTCCCATCTTTCATACTTGACAAAACTGATTTGCATATAATTAAACATAGTTAAAGGTGACTGAACACAAACTATTTGCCTCTAAGGTACTCTGGAGAAATGCAATCAAAAGTGAACTAATTTGTCAAGAAATAAAATACTATGATTAAGCATGCATTTCATTGCCTTCAGGAAAGAGTTAACCTTTTCATTTACTGCAATAAGCGATTACAAGAAAAAGATCCAAAGAGCTGCACAAAGACCATGAAAACAAGCCAGATGAAAGACAAATTACAAAAAAAAAAGGCTCTTTGCTCATTTTTTCTAATGTTTTGATATGTTTCCATCATGTGGCGATTGGAAAACTATCTGAGCTTTAAAAATAGACACTAAAGAATCTGCAATAAGGCTACCTTGAAAAGTTAGTTAATACTAGCCGGTTTATGTTCAAGTTAGAGATTGTTGGGGTGTCTATTTTGATGTTATTTATTAGCTCTGTTGCATCTATTGTAAATTAGTATTATTTACAGGCAAAAAAGCAGATCATATAATTGAAAAATGAGAAACACGAGACGCTGACCAACAGATAATCTCAGAACATCCCATGTTCCCAATATGGAAGCAAATGCACCTCTACCCACCTGGAGAACCTATTTCTGGAGGTATTTTAAGCATCAATTCACACTAAAAGACGATCGATTAAAATGATTGTTGCTACCATCTTTTAATTCCTGCGCCTTATTTGGGTTGGTAAAATTCAACACATAAGGTGATCTGTGGTAGGTGGTCTATGTGCCATGCCATTGCGTCCAGCAATCCTTTTCAAATATGTTCCATTCAGAAGCTTCAACACTGACGTCCAATAATTTGTTCTCTCCCTGAACACCCCATCATGACACGTCCTTGTGTTAAAGGAGCAAATTGATGCACATTAATTGCAGTGACGCATCGCAGAACTAACAATGTGCCCTGAAGGAGGGCAAGTCGTTTCATCATGAGAACAAAACTTTTATCTCTGTTTTTTCTTAAAGATATTAAAGGTTTGAAGCTATAATGCCTGCCTGTTTAGTCAGATTGAAACAATAAAATAAATTATAGAGCATCCTTTTCACTGTGAGACATGTCTTCAAAAAAAGAAAAGCACTGAGCAAATTAAAATAACAGGAAATGTGGTGAAGTAAGGATGTTTCTGTAACATGTCTGACTTGAGACAGAAAGGAGGTTTTCCATAGAGTTTGCTAAATACTTCTTAAGAAGCATTGATATATATGACTCGGCATGCTTGCCACATTGATCATTGATTATGTCCAATACTGTTGCCTGTGTTTGGTTTTCATTTGTTTCAGATCCACATAACTGATACCATATGAGCACACAGGAAACTACAACATATGCACCCGGCTTTGGCATTGCTGTGGAGTTTAATAGAGAACATTCTAACACATTATTAAGACAAAACACTGCATTTGTAAAACTTACATTTGAAAAACTGTCTTAGGACAACGTCAGACAAATTCCTGAGCAAGGCTGAAGAAGTGCATCTCAAAGTGGTTTGAATATGGCAGCGTATTTGGATAAATCTCTTGAGTGCAGAAGGATTTAAAGTGCAGAAACACACATGCATCACAAATATATTGTATATTGAAACAGAGGAAATAATACAGAAAAAAAGCAATGAAAAAGGGATGAAAGATTGCCGGCCTTTCTTTCCTTTTTTTTACTCCTCTCTTTAATACGCTGATGAAATGAAGTCCTAATGTACAACAGGTGGGCCTTCTACACAAGGTTTTTATCTCTTTTATTCACCTTTCAGCTGAACTCAAATGAGCTGGGAACAGAATGGCATGGCTACCTCGCCCATCAAACATAAAAGAAGTGAAGATTTGGAGAAAACAGAAAAGGCATTAGCATTTAAATTAACAAGAATTGGGAATCCTGTTAAAATAAATTATGTAGTGCTAATCTAGTCAGATAAAATCAAAACAAATTCATATTACTGGTAGTAATATAAAATTCAACAAATAATTCAAGCACACTAAATAAGAACTGTCTGTATTATGACTGATTATTTACCAGACATTAAAGATCCTGACAGTGAAACAACAAAAAGTAATTTTGTGTTTATTTCTCATGGTGGAGCTTAAGATTAATAACTTGAGGGTTGCATTCTCAGTCTCACTTCAACCAAAGACAAAGCCAAGAAGCACTTCTAAATCACAGTGCAAACTCAAAGGTGCTCTCCGTGTTTGGCATCTCAGATAAAATCTCAGATTAAAGAAAAAAGCTAAAATTATCTTCAAATCAAGATAACATAGATCAAAGGGCCTCTCCATCCCGGCTCCAGCCATGAGCGCTGGAGCCCGGATGCTTATCTAATTTCGACTGGAGTTTTAAAACACTCCCTGTTTGCAGCTTTACATCTCCTTTTCTTTGGATTTCGCTCTGCAATTTTACTTTCAAAACAGGTCGTAGGAGGCAGCTCTCTTACCGTCTCTACAAACTTGCTCTGAAATGTACGACTTATGCACTGGTCATGGTCACAACTGGGAGAGGATTCAGTTCAGATGAAAGGTTCTTTTATTCCTTTTGCTTCATTCAAAAAACTGCAACTTTCAATCAGAATGCTTGTAATAAGCATGCATAGCAGTGTGAAATGTGATTCATTGGAGTTGAGTATTTCTCAATACATTGGAGGAATATGAAAGCCTTTAGAATCAAACCATACTTTAAAAAAAAGTTAGCTTCAGCAAACTGCTGAAAGTCAGCAATGCCCTTTTGCCTAAATGTGGGCTGATCTGAAAGAAAAAAAAGTTATCTGAATTAGCTGAACTGGCATATTCTTACCCTAATGCATTGATTTTAAGTAAAATTGGTTTCTGTAATCAAAGAGCTCTGTACTGTGACATGGAAACTCTGAAAACAAGACCCAATAAAAGCTTCAAACAAGAAGAAGCTTCATTTAAAGTCTACAGAATGTAGAGTTCTGTGGATGTAAATGAATTTTCTCAATAGACTATTATGGTCCACACCACTACTCAGATAGAAAACCAAAACCTGACAAGTTACAATGCTGATTTTTAAATTAAGCAGCATGAAGCACAGCTCCAAATGATCTCATCTCGGCACCTGATCAGTTACACAAAGTTCAAAAATAAAGCAGAGATACTATTTCAGTAAAGCCAAATAAAAGAAAAGTGCTGAAGAAATATACGGGCCGCTATTTATAACAGCAAAAACTGTTTCCAAGTGTGCAATGTTTCAGACCGTATATACTTGGAAGCATGTGATGCTCACAAGGCGTCTGTGATAGTGGGGCGGCAGGAGCAAATATATTCATTCCCATGTGTTCATCTATTTCCTGATTCATCTTTGGAAATTGAAAACGCTCCTGGATGTGCATGCGTGTTCGTGCGTCCTACCTGTTCAAAATGCGGAACGGAGGGCTCCCTCCTGTGAAGCTGGAGTTGCTTGTCAATGTTGTCCTTCAGGCACTGACACACGCGGCGCTTCTGGTCCGCTGAATAGGCTTCCAGGCTGAGCAGGCAGTCACACTTCTAGAGACAGACGGGGGGAGAGAGAGGAGCAAAAAAAAATAAAACATGTGGGGGTTGGATGAGAAAAGATAGCAGGCAGTTAGCAATTAATGTCAGACACATAAAGAGAAAACTATGTTTCCTATTCCTTTAAAAGAAAAAACTTGAGATTTTAAGTCTTTTTATAAGTTGAGATTTATTAAAGTATTTGTAGCATTAAAAATATTTTACAAGCTTTTTCTTGTAGCTCTATATTCCTTTACAGCATTTTATAATGCCTTCACATTCAGATGTTATCCATTCTTAATTTTCTTCTGTCTTGAACACTGAAATGCTCGCTTTAGTGAACTTGAATAATGGGCTCGCTTCTACTTCAAGCAGAATTTGATATGCTGACGGAACGATTGCGTAACCAGACTGTAGATGGCACTCACTGAAAGTGAACAAATCGATACATCACTTGGAAGTACAAGAGGAAGAACATCTGACAACCAATGCTAAACTGGTTAGGAGTTGGCAGAGGCTGCTGGTTTAGGTGCTTTTCGCACAAGAGGACAAAAATACCTCTTTGTAATTATCACAATGTCCTCAACCTTTGACTCACTCGTGTGCAATGGAATAAAGTGATGTGTGCATGTTCATTTTTATTTTTATTTTATAAACAAATGTTGTCCTTTTAAATGTATTCATTACCCTTGAGTTTTGTTTATATTTGGCTCAATTAGAACTGCAACCAAATTAATTTTATTTAACATACCAACAAAAAAGGAGAAAGGGTTATGAATGAAAAGAAAAAGAATTTGAAAAAGTTAGTCCATATGTATTAAATAAAATCCAGTCACCTAATGATTAGAGTCCAGTTGTGTGTAATTTAATCTCAGTATAAATAAAGATGTTCTGTCACTGTATTGAAGGTTTGGTAGTGAGCATGAGTTAATAAAATACTTAATGAAGACTGAAAAAACACCAGGCAAATCACAACTTATTTAGGAACATCCACCTAATATGTCACAACATTGGTGTTGTTGTATGGAAACCTTAAAAAGTCACATTTACAATTTGTTACAAGCGAAGTGAGAGATTCAGCAAACACATGGAAGAAGGCGCCCTGGTAGGATAAGACAAGATTTAATTTCTTGACCCACAGAAATTTCTGTGTGTGCTGGAAAAAACTCACGCCACTGAAAATATCACCCCTACAGTATCGGTGATAGCATCATAGTGTGTGGATGCTTTTGTGCAGCAGTGGCATGGAACCAAGTCACAATTGATGGAAAGATGAACAGAGTTAAAATACACGGAAAATGTTGAGATAAAACCTTTGGAGACTGTGAAAGACTGGAGTTTCAGCTTCCAGCAAGAAGTCACCATAAACGTACATAACGTACCAACACAGTGGATATGTTTGCTTTCATCAATGGATATTAACATGTTAGACTGAAGTCAAACTCCAACTCACTTTAACATACCCATTCCCAAGAAAACAACGTTTATGGATACAATGTGATAAAAAGAGGAAAAGATGCATGACTTCCACAATTCACTGTATTGATAAACAAATTAGATTTGATTGATAAAAATTATTATTTTTTTCCACAATACTGACAGTAACAACTGCTTTACAAATAACTGTTTTCATATATTGATTTACCCATATTAAACTTTTTTGTTATTTTGTTGTCAATAGTAGCTGTGTCGAAATTCTATTTCAATAAATGTTGGAATTTGATTAACATTTTTAATCAAGCTAATTGCAGTCTGTAATTAATTAATCAATCACAGTTAATCACATCTTAATAGAAACCATATATTAGCAAAATAAGCAACAATTTAAATTCAAAAACCTGTTTTGCTTCTAAATTATTAATTAAGTAAATATGAGCTCAATAACAAGCATGCTATGGTATTTAAGTTACACAGTAGTTTCACATGTCAACTTCACATTATGGGTCACTAAAACCAATGCAAAGTTTCAGCTGTCAAGTGTTTCAACATCATTTATCTAACTTCTTTGTAAAAATGACTTAGAAGTGTGAATCCCATGAAGGGATGTTGCACAAAGATGTTGCAACATGTTTATGCAAAGCCTATCATTGCTTTGGTGATAGGCTAGCTCTCTTTTTGCACAACTTTAAACATAATAGTCATTTTGAAAAGAAAAAAAAATCAAACCCCCTGGAGGATTAGAAATAGATTTTGTATGTTTTTTGAGGATGCCACTTGTGCATCAGAGTTATGGTTGTATCAGGAACACAACACAAAAAGTTACAGCTTGGGACTTTTATATATCAACACAGAAAAGCATTTAATTGTGTTAGAATTTTTCAAATCTCCCGGCCCTATTTGAAACGCTTTTAATTATTGTATAGGGACAAACATAAGATTGTTTATTTGGTTCTTTGATGTTTAATCAATGCTTCCTGATAAATTATTGAGCCGCAGCATTAGAGACCATGCTCACCATTACTCTTTTATGTTTGGTTTATGTGATGAAAATGAAACCAATGAAACACATTGTTTTCATTTCGTCCCCACTGTCCTACATAACAGTTCTTATCCACCTCAGTTGCTCAGTTTCAGGCAGTGCCAGGGAGAAACATTCGTCCTGACATTTTTTTGGGCACAAGTCGGGCTATGAATAGAATTTTACCCATTTTGTTCAAGTCTTCAGAGATTGACCGAAGTCCTCTAGGCCTGTCTCGACGCTTGAAGCCCTGGTCAGTGGTGAGTCATTTGGGGAATACATTTGCCTGTTTTTCAGGCGATGAGGTCTTTTCATGCCTGACACTATTTGTAACACCACAGAGTCTTTCCATGCGTCTTTGAGTGCTGCTGTTGGGGGGCTCTGCAGTTAAATCTGAGTCATTGTTGCTGATGTAAGGAAAAGGGAAGTTAAAGCTTGGAGAAGGCTGGGAGTGTATTGATCTAAAGTAGAGCATTTAGATGAAAAGAGGACAAAGGGGTGGAAAGAGAAATAAAGAGGCAAAACTTAGAAAGCGAATCAGCTCAGACACTGCAGCAAAAGCATTTATTGTATTGAACCTGACTGTTCAATTGCAGCACAAGATGATAAAATACGTGCTTTTTCAGACCAGGCAGAAATCAATGTGGGTGTTCTTTGATATCCATCATTTAGACCGAATTGGAGTCTATAAGGGTACGGCAACGCCTGTGATGGTCAAACACACACAAACAAGCATCCTCTGGGTAAACTAGTTCCATATTGCTCTGGATGAAAATCTTGTATTTCCATCAAAGATTGTTTTTGTGCTCCCATACACAGAGTTGCACACTACATGTTGTGAAAGGTCACAAGCAGTTCACAAAAAGCTCCTCAAAAATCCACGGGGTGGAGTGAAAAAAGCACGGCTATCATGCTGGAAATAATCCTGTACCCACTGCTTCCCAAAGAGCAAGACATTTTAATGACATTAGAACGTAGTACCAGAAACCTGACGCAGATCTTTCTTTTAATCTACATGAGTGATAATTAAAAATCATTTTATTCTTGTTTAAAAAATATATAAAATATATAAATATAAGTATTTGGAAAGGCACAGACAAACATACAAACCAAAGTTACTTTTCCTGCACAGCACCTGATTGAATTCCACAGTACAATTTGGCTCTGTGTTTAGAAAATGATTATAAGAGCAAAATATGAAGACAACAAACTTGGACAGCGAATCTAACAGTCCCAGAGACACAGGAAGGCTTGCACCTCTCATCTGCCAAAGAAAAGAGATGTTTCCATAATTTAGAAATCATACCGTCATAAGTGAGGGTTTCCTTCATTGACCCAAGTCATCCTTATTGTGCATTCCTTTGATCCAGATTCTTGTAATTTATACAACAAAATACTGTAGACCTCAGTAGAAAACCATAAATTTGAATATTACAGCTAATATCTACTGATGTTTCACTCAAATGACAAAAAGAAAAATCAAACACAATGGTTAGTGTTTGAAAAACCTTTGGAAATATTTGATATTTTGATTCCAAACTTGTAAATTATTTTCAGATTTGTTAGGAATGTTTATACTGATGCAGTTTCTTGGCATTAAAACAGGATGCAGTCACTCAGCCGTGGTACCCTTTTTTGGACGACGTATAATTCGTAAGTGGCTGAGCCAGGTCACAAATGAATCCCTCCTTAATTCAACAATATAGTGAGTGTCTGTATTAGAAAAGAATCGCCTAAAAAGGTACATTAGCTAAAATTGCTCGTCCGCCCCCCTATTCTGTCTCCTACATTAGTTCACCCCGTTTATAAATCCACCCCTCCACAAGATGCACATAAGACTTAATGAAACCAAATTCAATGAATGGCCACTGGTCTGCCATGGCGTAGCTAAAAATACAGACAGCATTTCCCCGTAATCAGATTGATTAAAGTGCTCCTTGGTTGAAGCCCTCCCCCTGAGCCATCTGGCAGATGAGTTTTCAGCGTGTTCGCTGTCACCACAGCACACCTAAACTGCGTAGGTACACGTTTGAATGGCTTCACTGGGATCTTTCTTTGCCTCATAACGCCTGGCGATAATGAGCCAGCTGAGATGTTCCGCTGCAACATGGCAGCCATCATATGTTTGTTATCAGAGATTCAAGCAGAGTTCGACAGTTGTGGAAACATGCCAAGTGTTTTGCATTGCACTGAGATAAGAAAACTGAACAGCGTTCTTGTGCCAGAACCGGATAGGGGAGTCTCTGTCCTTCTATGCCTAATTATTTCTGCATACAAAAACTAGAGAACAATTAATCTTATTCAATTAAAGTATAAATTCCCAAAACTAAAACATTAATTTGGCAAAAATAACAATATGAAGGGATTATTTCTTTTTTAAATATCATTAGGTCACTAGATGCTGAATGTTTTTTTTTCCACCCACTGCTCTGTCTCAGCCTGTTGCTCACTGCATTGTGTGATTTGAAACAAATCTTTGGCATTCAGATAAACCACTTGTTATTCAGTTATGTGCTCAAGAAAAAATAAATAAATAAAAGCAGACGGCTAATTTTGTACTATTATTTTTTTTAATTCCATAAGAAGCCCTCTCAAATGAATCTGTCCACCACAAATGATTACAGCACTATAATTGGTAAGAACATGTTTAATATGATAACCACAGCCTCTATTATGGTAATAAAATGGAGTTGAGTGAAAACACAATCCCAGCAGTTAATGATGGGTAAAAACGCAGCAGGGAATTCTGGGAGTTTTTTGTGGAAATGTCAGGAAAACAAGGCCCTCAAATGGGTTCTAGAAACACTGAATGTTAGAATGTTACAGTTTCACAGAGAGCTCCATCAGAACCATATTTATCAGAAATTATAATGAAAACCCACACCCACCATCACTACAAACAGCATCATTTTCTGTTAGTCATTGTATTTTAACTGGTGCTAATCAAGAGATCATGACTCATACGTTTATGATGGACTATTATGATAAAAATTGTTTTAAGCTTTCACATCTAAACTCTTCTGTCCAACTCTCTACTCCTCTCTTCTCGCTATAATATGCTTTTCCTTCAAAATGATGACTTTATGACTGCTGAATTTAATGGGTTTTATGGCTGCCACATAAGTGACAAGAGTTAATGATGATGCTGAAGGCTAAATCTTGCAACATATTATTCCTACTAATGTCAATGAAACTGCTTAGACCTTCCTGTCCTCCACATTGTTTCCCTCTATTATTTTTTTTTAAATTGCCACTCCCTTTATAGCTACAGTCCATCGACATGATGATTCAGATAACTTTCCAGACTAAATTGTCCATTAAGTGCCAATTTCCTGCGATATTTATAATTCACACATAATTATCTGCACTGACTTTACCGATGTGTAGATTTTGCTAGATGGGATACAGTGCCTTGCCAAAGTATTCATACCCTAAGATTTTATGAAATAGACCAACAAGTAGTAGAGGATAATTGATACATAAAAGAAGAATGAACAGATGCAAAAATTGATTTTACAAACACTCTCTGTCCAATCTGAATTATGTTGAGCTAAAAATTACCAAAACATTTCAGCTTGCAGACATGAAAAGTTGGTAAAGACCCTAAGTTCCCCAAAAGACTTGCAGCATTGATTGTGGAGTAAAATATTCAGTCAAGGTTTGCGTACCACATTTTTTAAATCTTTCTTAATGCATTATATGGAGGAAATGCATATATTAAATGTTAGTCATAATACCTTCCTCATATCTTATTACAGTCTGTCTTGAAGGCCATAAAAAAATCTAATTTCCAGCATCCAATTTAAGATCATGTTGAAATTAAACAATTATTGGCCAAATCTTTTGCAGGCAAGCGAGCATTACTTCAATATTGCACACAGAAAGCAATTTCCTCCAGACTCGGTGGCTTTCCCACACTCTTTGGTCTATTTCTAGCTTGTTTGCCTGGTGTGAGATCCAAAACTGACATGAATGGAGCATGTAAACTACAGTTCTTGGCATATCGCCCTTCCTATGGCCACCAGGGAGAATGATAAGCACATGACTAGTTAAGTGATGTTTCTACTTTTTTTTTCCTCTCAGTTTTCTCAGGCACAATTTGTTTCACCAGCTTCTTCGTTTAGAAACTGCATTGATAGTTTTTTAAATTAAATATCATCTTCCACGAAATTAAATCTCGTCAGCTCTACATGCACAGATATAAAGATCGAAAAGATAAAGATTAACCTTCCAGCTGTGTTGTCCTGAACAACGTTAAGTGGTAAAATCTGATGCTACCGCACTCAAAAAATGAAAATATTCTGATGAGGCTTGTGTGTCAGATTAAAAGTGCCTTTGAAAATAGCGCTTAAGCAAGTATCAAAGGTCAGATATAATATTTTAATTCGTAAATGTGTTTTCATTAGCTATAAGTGGAAAATCAAGATAATTAACAATAATGACTTAAAAACATCAGTCTGTGTGTGTTTGATTTAGTAAACAGACACCAAACTAAATGCTCTTTTCAATTTGCAGCACACATACATAAATGGCAAATACATAAATAATTATGCAATTACTTTTGGAGTTTTTCTCTCCACTTAGGTGTATAAATACTTTACATACTGAACACCATTTGTCCTTATCTCAGTGGACCAGGGATATAAACTATTCAAAGCAGTTTATGACGACACTTTGAGCCTGTCATAGATCTTAAAGCAATAATTTTACTAAGATGAAGGCATCGAAGGGATTAGATTTAGATATACTGCTACACGCTGCTGCCACCGCATCCTGACATACTGACTGTAAAGACCTTTAAGTTGTGGCTAAGTCTGAGGGATGATGGTGCATCTTGCTTCAATTCAAGCCATAACGGACCATGCCTGCCCTGGTTCTGTTATAAATGGCTATTACAAAGTAGATATTTTGCTGACAAAAGCCTCTGGGAGTCTATAATTCACACCAGGCCCTGACTGCATGTGGCAGCTTGTGTGTCATTGAGCCAATGATCAACTAAAAGTCAAGAAAGATTCAAACAAAAGCAGAGTTGAAAAAAAAGGCAAAAAAGATTATTGAAATGTAATTATTGTAAAACAAGCACCCAAAGTATATTTACATCTGGAAATAACAGATGTAACAGCCAGCTCCTTACCAGACCTACGAATACACCATTTCAATCAATTCAAACAAAAAGAAAACCTTTAGAAAGATGCGTTAAGATGCAATAAAAAATTTAAAATTTGGTGACAAATAAATTGGGACACCTCCATAATTTTTCCCCCTACTGAGTGCACTTTGGCTCAGAGGGGGGAGCAAAGCAGAACAAGTCACTGGGATATTTTACAGTGTATTACTATCCTTGGAGTTTTACAGATTGTATGCAAGCCGTCACACTGTGATTTCACCTATTTTGGCACAGCAGCTGCTTATCTAATCTCCCCTCAATCATTATATCTGAACACCGCAACAAGTGGACAGAGGCTGATTAGTATTCTAAGCCAATAACATCTTACTAAATATGAGTTCATGAGACAAAAAAAAACGTGATATGAGGAGTAAATGTAAGTAGACTTAATGTGGGCTGAGTGAATTGGTATAATGGTACTGATGGTCTTTAGTAAGTGAAGATTATTCATAATTTTGTAGTCGTTAGTGAGGGCTGGAATTGGAGCAGCTGGATACTAATGGAGTCTTCTCGGAAATTGCAGAAAATGACAGATTGCACAATTATTTGAATTCTCGATTTTCACAAGCAGAAAAAATACATTGTCATCCACTAATAGATGCCCTGTGAATTTTAGAAAGATCCTTATCACTCAAATAATGTCAAGGCCATAAAACTATTAAAACAGATAGACCGGCATCTTAGGAAAACCCAAAATCTCATCTTATACAACCGAAATAAAAAAGCTTTATTTTCACCAATTTCACCTTTAGGTTATTTATAAATGTAGGTTAATACGAATAAATATTTTTTTTCTCTTAGCTAAATTTGCTTCACACATTTACAATATACAAGTAGAACAGAAAATTTTCTGCCTTTAAACCATTTTAACTGTATTCTGTGACTTACATCTCCACTGTCGGAGAGCAGGTGCCGCTGCAGAGAGCTTGCTTCCCTGACGAACCGTCTCTTAGGCCCAACTCGGTCAGCCAAGTTTCCCATGATCACTCTGCGATGACCCAGATGGACTTCACTAGTCAATAATTCTCCTACGATGTCTCCTTTCCCTATATGCTTTTCCGTTTACCTTCACAAGTCTCCCTTTCTTTCACTCTCCATGCGTCACTGACACACTTACAGACACCTAACAGACACTGGACTTTCCAGACACGTAATTGCACCTCCCGCCCTTCAAATACGCTCACACACGGACACGCGCACACACACGGAGTTCTTCTTTCACGTAAATCTGGGTTAGATCAGGATCGTTCTGAGCAAGTGCTAAAATAGGATGACCTCCAGCGATGGAGGAGAAGGACAGGAGTCAACAAAGGAAAGGAGTCGACTCAGATGCAGTCAGTATGAGAGCTTGTGAGCAGAGGATGGGAGCTAGTTCTTGGACAAGCTATTTCTTATTTTTGAAGAACGCAGGCGAGGTTAAAGAAAATGTATTAAAATAATTAGTGCAGGCGTGCATTCATGTTTCTATCAACATTTTGAGTTTTTAAACATCTTTGATACTTTTGACTGATGCAACTATTTGCATTGGATTCAGTAGACTCAACAGATGTGAATATGTAGTAAAATATAAACAACTCCAGAATTATGAAGTCAAAATTCTCTGAATTAGACATTAAATACTTCCATTTATTAATATAATATGCAAGTTTTCTTACTTTCTGTTTTTACTTTTTTGTGTTTTCAGCAAGCCAGGCAACGGCAGCAGTAGGTGTAAAAGGTATCCTGTTCATTTGTGTAGGAATAACTTGGACTTAAAGATTCAGACACTGATCCAAACCACATAAAGTCCAAGATCTCTTTCTCTGTATTATTGGCATCCCTGAGCAACACAGAAAAAATATTGCACCCACTCAATATTTAATCAGAGAGTGAGTTCTTGTCATATAGTGATTCAGTAAATGCTAATAAAAGTCTGTAATTTATTTATTAATTTTATATTTTAATTATAAGGTTTTTTTTATTTCAAAGATTTTCAAAAACAAATATGCTACATTTGAACCAATATACAATATTATCAGGTGTTTTAAGTGAAGATGGTAGGAGGACCCAGTTTTCACGATGCATGTTTTTCATTTCTGAAGACAGAAGAGTCTTCCTTATAGTGCTTAATGAAAAACCAAGCAATAAGAAGTGTGTGTCACATACATCTTTCTTACTTGCTGCTTTTGGTAGAGTGCACACATCTGTGATCTTTGCACAGACAAGCCACAAAGAGCAATGTAATTAGAGACCATCACGTTACGCACATTTCTCATTTGAGTAAACACAAACACCCACACCCTGTCAGATGCAGCAAAGTCGACATTGAGGGTTGCTTTGTGTGTTTACCTTCATCTGTGATCAGAAGTGCTCGACAGTACAGTCTTTCATTTTTGCCTCTTCAATTCTGCTTTTTACTTGTGCATTTCTTCAAACACACAAATAAATTTAACAAAAAGGGGCAAATGTGAGCAAGTTCTTATGTCTCTTGAACATTTTTGTCCTGTTACACTTCCAAACCACAGTGTATTTGTTCTAGGATTTTATCCAACAGAGCACCACAAAGTAGAGTAATTTTGAAGTGGAAAGAAAATTATGTATTATTTTCAAAACTTCTTGCAACAAAAAAGAAAATCTGAGAAATGTAATGTGCATTTGGATTCAGTCTTCTTTATGTTGACACGTCTAAATAAAGTCAATTGCAACCAGATGCCTTCAGAATTCACAGTAGAAGAAAACAGGAGTTCAGCCATTTGTAATTGATTGCACCATGATAAATTGTGAAAAAGCTCAAGAGGTCTGAATGCTTTTAAAAGGCACTGTATACCATCCTACCTGAATAATAAAAGAGATGAAAGAGTGCCTTTGTAGATCATTTGATAAATTCCTTCCTTAAACAATGTGGTATAAATAGTTTAAATAGTAAATGTTAAATAGTAATGATACTCTAAATCATTCCCACAGTGGCTGTGAGCAATAAGAGCAGCAGTATGAGTTGCGTGCTATTTACTGTGGCTACTGTTTACTCCCTGAGGTACGAAATAAACTGCTGACGGCCGTATCAACTAAAACAGATGACTTCAGATTTTATGTGTGTGTGTGAGATTCTGTCGGTGGCATCTCCCAGGAACGCAGGACGAATAAATCTAAAATAGGACAAAGGAAGTTGCTGCCACTTCTCTGTCTGTCTTTCTGTCTGCCATCTGTCATCCAGCACAGTGCATTAGTTTGCCATAACGGGGGGATTGGAGGAGTGCTGGTGAGGTTTTCTCAGCTCACTGTTTTGCAGGAACATCAAGAGGTCTTGTCAAGCTTACAGTGTCGAACTCTGTCACATTGCTGTTACTATGATCTAAACATATAGGTTTGACTTTTTATTACAGTTACTGCAACATATTTGAAGGAAGAAACAACGCCAATGTGCAAGCCAAAGACAAAATCTACAAACAGAAGCAGCACAAGAGTAAAATGCAATTCTGAAACTGTTTTCACTCCTCAACCCAAGAGCTGATGCAACCACTCTTAGAGACTTACTCATACTCAAAGAGTTTCTCACTTCCATTTCTATTTATATATGTCACCTAATTGGATAGCCTGCATAATATTGGAAACTTTTCCTTCTTCATTTTTCCGCCTAAGGGACCGATAGCAGCTCATTCTGTCTGGAAGTTCAGGGAGGGGAAAAAGGCTCTTTTAAAAGATTCATAAGCTCCTAATGAGGGCGTGCAGCACATTTCAAATGATAAAATAGTGTGACAATGTGTGTTTGTGTCCATAGGAAATGAAGTTTGGGTTTAGTGAAAATCTGTTCTGTGAGAGAAGCAACCAGAAGTCAAGACACCTGACAGCTTATAGTCTTTCAATAATTTTATGTATTTATATTTTTTTAATTGTTATTAATTTATGCACAAATTTCTTTGTTTCCTCACATTTTTGGTCTCGAGATAAACCATTTTGGGGTTAAAGCTTTGAAGATTTTCAAGCCACTTTAAGCTGTGGCCACACTGTTTGTATCTTGCCATGTAAAACTACATCTTAAAAGAGTGAACATGAAGAAAATGGTACATTTTGAGAAATTCAACTCCTTAAAACATCTATGAAGTGTTTAATGTAGTTAGATTTTTTTGTATAGTGAATATGATTTGGGATAAAGAGTGTCTGGACAGACACAGATGGAGGGACAGATAGAATTACCTAGTTTCGTAAATGTTTATGTACATATTTTCATAGACCTTTTGCACAAAATGAAAAAGTGAGACAATGATTGCACACCACCACTTTGAAAATGGAAAAAATCCAGATACTTGACAAAGATATAAAGCAGATCTAACAAAATGTCCATCAGTTCAGGACTTCAACACAGTCCTGTAGT
Organism: Poeciliopsis prolifica; assembly: GCF_027474105.1. Taxonomy (NCBI): domain Eukaryota; kingdom Metazoa; phylum Chordata; class Actinopteri; order Cyprinodontiformes; family Poeciliidae; genus Poeciliopsis; species Poeciliopsis prolifica. The sequence goes on along the minus strand of NW_026562390.1, from coordinate 9,940,029 downwards.
TTTTATATGGCATTAAATCTGACAAAATCTTAACCACTCAAGAGTCATTTTCTTCTTTCTCTTTCATCTCAGAAGGCCAGCATGAGAGCTCTAAGAGCAGATGGAAGAAAATCTGATCATTTTCACAATAACTTGAATCATCTGAGAGCTTAACAAATCCCAGTGTAAACAGATTAATCACATTTTCAAATATGTTAAAATGTGCTACATTTCTGGATTTTTGCTTCTTCAAATCTTATTTGCTTCATTGAAAACAGCCACCTGAACATTTAGGTCTATTTCACTATTGCAGTTGGGGAATAAACGTGAAAATCTTTGTTGCATGTTTGTAAGAAGAAGCTCTCTGAAAGACAGAGAAGACATTTTCATTAGTGCTTTCTGCTAATCCTCAAAGTCTTCCCTGTAATGTGATTTTGACCACAGTCTATTGCCCCTCTGGCTCACAGACAAAACAGGCTGTTAACATTAAATCCTGCATTTTTCTCTTCTTCGTTTGCTTCAGAAAGCACATTTAATCCTTCTCTTACCTCGGTCATGTGAATCAGGTAGAATCTCATCCCATCAGTATAATCTGTAAAACAACATAGGGATAAGGTTATGTTCAATTTTTTAAAGGAATGTATTTCCTTAACAGAAAGCTTTCCTCTGGTCCCATTTTCACACATTTCCCTCCATCTTGTGCATAAAGCAGCACTGTTGATTTCCAATTATGACAGAATAGTTTTATTGATGGAAAGCTTTTACAGTGGGTCAGCCATATAGACATCCTTCCATAATTCACAGAAGAAACGCTGTGGGAGACAAGCCTGTGGCTCTGGAGGCAAGATAAATGGTTTTAATCGAGTGACCATCCACACTTAGACCCACACTGCACTTCTGTGCACGTATAAGAGCACTTATCCAAAACCTACATCACGTTATACACAGAAACAAATACAAAAACATAAAAACAATAGGAATATTTTATTCACACTTTATGGTGATTTTTTTCAATAATTTGTTCTATTTTTTCCACTGTCCCTACAGACATATGTGAATCCAGATTATTTAATCACAGTCAGATTCATACTTTAATAGATATAAAGAATACCAAAAAAACAGAATACAAATGCTGACTAAATGCACAGAGGCTTAATTTGATCTGTCTTGGTTTCATTTTTAATGTTCTTTAAAAGTGCATCCAAACATCATTATACTAACTTAGCTTATATGTTTTTTTCCCCTGCTCTCTTCTGTAGCTTTGGCTATTAAAACTGCTGCATTAGGATAAACATTTTTGCAGCTTTCTATTCAACAAGCTGACATTGCAACATTTACTTTCACATCCAGTCATTGTAAAAGTAAAAAAGAAAGGATACGCTCTAAAGTATCGCAACATAGTAAAACGCATCTGGTCTTTGCCAGCTTCCAAATTTCTTTTTAAATCGGCTTCAAATGAACAAAACAATAAAACAAATGCTACTGTGATTATTTATTGAACCAAAGGAAACCTAAAATTACAAAAGAACAATCTGGAAAAACCCAACAGTTCTCGTCATAGGCCAAAGCGAGAGTTAAATGTGAGACAATTTCTCTGACAGCTGAAGCTTAGCCCAAACTGAGTCATGGAATAGCAGCAAATATACAACACAATAGCTGGGAGAAAAACGTCAAAACAATTGTTTTCAAAAATGTCCTTGATTTCAAAATACTAGAATGGCTGTGACTGAATTTAACAGTGCTTTACACAAACAAAGATCTGCTATTGTAACCAAATTCAAGCAGTGCTGTTGGTAAAGATGGGCTAAACTTCCTCCACAAACTCATGAGACTGATAAGATCATAAAAAAAAACAATTTCCTCAACTTAGTAATCCTGAAGGTGATTCTGTGTGTTGCTGGAGCACAGGGCGTACTCATCATTTTTGCAGTTATTGAGTGTTTTGGTGTCTCAGGCATAAAAGCACAACCCATGCATGGAGGTCTTAGTCCTTGACGCAGCCGTCACAGGTACGAATCCTGGCCAGAAGGCCCCACTGTATGTCTTCCTCCTCTCTCATTACCCACTTTCCTGTCTGACCACTCAAATAAAGATCACTAGAACCAATAAATCTTCAAAAAATGAGTAGCAATTAATCAATTACTTGGGACAATTTGATGTTATTTAACTGAAGTTTATTTTCATTCTAATTATTATTTTGTCATTACATATTTCTTAAAGCTAACTTAAAGGAGCATTTTGTTTATTCATTAGTTCAACAGATCACCAACTAATGTTTTATATTCATTATTTAGGACATTTATGAACTTTTTGAACATCTTGAATTTTGTTACAAGATACAAGAACATAATACAAGAACAAGATATTCACTGACATTTTCTGCAAGTAAATTAACACCCTATGCAAAATCAAGTTCCCATTCCTAATTTTTTATACCAAACAGCAGAGGTCGCTCTTGGACAACTATCTGATTCCTAAAAACCAGCAGTCTCACCAAAATAAAAGCACTAAATGAGTAAATATTGACTTTAAATCTGCAAGCAATCAATAGTGGTTTTATTTAACAATTTACCCCTTTGTTATAAAAATAAAGTATGGTCCACAAACAAACATTTTACTGCAGTAGGTTTCTGAAGCTTAACTTTGTATAGTTCTGTGCAGTCTTTTTATCTTATCCTGATTAGGATGTCTGTCTCTTTTTCTGCTTACTTTTAGGTGTTTTTTTTTGTTTGTTTTTTTTTTACTAACTTGCAGATATTTTTAATAAGGAAGGCTATTTTCTTTTTTATAAGGCTCCTTCTGGATCTTTCATAAATTGATGACTGGCTCCATATTTTAGCACAGGCTTGAAGACTTTAGGAGAAATATATTGTGCTCGATTGTAAAGATAGTGTTTTCTTCTTCGCTTTTGTCTTTCATACTACTTTAGTTGGTTCCCACGCTCCTCGGGCTAGTATTGGGGTAATGGGAACACAGGAAAGCCCCTGTATTGAACTCGTCCTGTGTCATTACATGCACATACACAGACAAGTCCAACACGCCCTCACTGAAACAAACATAATCCCCCGGCGCCTCCTTCCTGAGTGACGCTGCCGAAGTGAAATAACAATGACAGGCTGCAGGGTGGAGGTGAATATCTGTAACTGTGTGTGTATCCCCTCACAAAGCAAACACACAGACCCTTCTGAGTCCTTAGTCTGGTGACTTTTGATTGATAGGGTACAGCAGGGAGGTCAAAAGTGGCCCAGAGGAGATCAGCAGTGTCTAGAAAGGACAAAGCAACTCACATCTGCATCTATGGTTTATATTATGAATATAAAAAGTACTCCATTGTCCATTGAGCATGCTAATCTAGTACTGCAACTGAGAACCACGTCAGTGTTTTGAGGTTTCTGATGATCATCATTAGTTCTCAATTACAAACCTGGTTACACATATGCTCAATTCTCGCTCAACAAAATCTATGTATCAGTTGCACACAAAGCAGTTTCACCACAACTATCAGAACAGGCAATCATTTCATAAGTAAAAATAAGTATTATCTTTAACTTCATGTCTCTTGAAATGTAACTTCTCAATAATGCATTTAAGGCCTCACAGAGAGCTTGACCACATCCTTTTCAGAAAGCAGGGTTCAATTTCACTATCTTACCCACAGACCTGAATGCCACCACATTTGCTAAATCAACCTGTCTGAAAACAGGAAGAACCCTAAACAATCTCAAAAACCAACATATTTGGCCTCATTGTAAATGAAAACACAACAACAGGCAAGAAACAGATTAACTGATGTCTATTAGTCTGGAAAGAGTTGCTCAGTTTTTCCTAAGGTTTTGAGACTCAGGGAACCACAGGTGGCTAACAAATGGAGAAAGCATGGAAAAGGTATGAACCCTCCCAGGATTCACATTGGCAACTCGTTTAGGAAGGCAATGTGATTGCCTCCAGTGATTCATCTAAATCACTGGAGGTCTCACTTGCCAGAGATACGTGGACAAAATCATTAAGGTATGTGTACTTCAGTGACGTGCGGTGAGGTTCATAGCTGGTGAGGCACTGACTTAATCATAACCAGATTTACAAATCTAGACCCCAAGCACGTTGTAGTTTACATAAGGAAATTTTGCACATGCAGAAATGCTTGAGGGCAAAAAGACTATTCTTTTACATGTCATGCATAGCATAGCCACGCTGCCGCCATATAATTCCTTTAACACAATCAAACCTGGACATGTATATATTATTAATTTTGTGCTATGCTCCACAGCAAAGGAAGTTAAAGTACAGCTCAAAACCACTTCTTTCTCACTCTCCGTATCAGCCCAGCTATGAGTAGGCTCTTAGCTGATCGTTTGAGCTAAATTATGGGAAATCAGTTGATAAATCAAATGTTTTTTAGTCATTTTATTGGCGACATATATTATTTTTTCATGATGAGAGGTAAGACGCTGCTGAAAAACATGTTGATGACTCCCAAGACTTTATGAAAAGATTGTGAATTGATGGGAAAAAAAAGTTTTTGGAAGCAGTGCATGCTATGACCTTATCTATAAATTTAAGAGTCATTGCAACTTTAATCAATGCTGGGTGTTGCTGCCAACTGTGGCATAACCAGTTAATAGGTTTTAAATTCGATTACTTTTTTGGCTTTGATGCTTTCTCCCTTAATAAAATAAATCACCAGTTGAAAGCAGTTGTTTAATCTTTATGTTGACTCTATGGATGATAATAAAGTTTATTTGATTATCTGAAACATTCAACGGAGATTGTAAATAGGCAAAAAACAGAAAAAAATCAGCATTTTTGCAGATGCTGTTATCTCTTTCTTAAAAACCGAGGTGAAACTCTCCGCTGGTACCCTCCAATTGGTTTTGTTCATCACAGTCATCACTGATGTTTCCATGTAAATGATTTCACAGCCACAGTTTGTTGTCTTTTCTACACTTCTTCCACTCTTACTGCAAGACTCTCCACTCAGTCCACTCAGTCCAACCCCACTCATATTTATGAATCAATGCTAAAGTTGTTGTGTCATAATTAATATCCAGCTGTGCCTACTTATTATCTGAACTTGACGTTGGCTGTAGCAGGTTTCTGAACAATGCAGAGATCAGATTTCAAGTTTCTTTGTCCCGTTACATCTTGGCTCTGGGCCTTTCATGCCACTGGACACTGCCCTCTGTTTCCGCACACTACTCAAAAACGTAGATGTTTACGGCATTATTTATTTTATATGCTCAGTTACTGTGTGACTCTGATGGGCTTGATATTCCCTGAATTAGGCCTGAGAAGTCAGTTGTTCACATCGAAGACAAGGCAACAGAAAATTCTGCACTTGTTCAAATATACTTCAGTAATACGCACTTGTATTGTATTTATTTATTGGGTAGTATAAGGTTTTAGCTCTGCTACACTGGTAGCCAAGTAATGACATTTCGTTGTCAAGATTCACCTTGTGTTTTTTTTGTACAATGACAATAAAGGAAGTCTAAGTCTAAAAATATCTCAACAGCCACAGTACCGCATGTTTAATTCTGTTTGTATAGTTTTTGGTTTCTCTTATTATTCAGTGTTGAATTGTGGAAGGTCAAACAAGGTTTTACTCTTAGTGGATATGGAGTATTTAATTTTCTTTCTTTTTTTATTTGCATATGATCACAAAATCTCTGAATCTTACAGGGGTATTGAGGCAAACTTACCATCCTGTAGACGAAGGTGTCTGAGGTACAGTGGACTCTGCAGGACATTACATCTTCCAGGTTCATTTTCTCTCGTTATGAGCAACAGATCATTGTAGACAAACACTGTGACCTACAAGAAAACAGGGGTGGAGGGAAAGACAATTACAAAGAGAGAAACAGGAAATTGAAAGTAAGTAAATGAAGCCAGGGGATTGGTAAGTGTGAGTGGCAGAAGAAAAGGTGATGATACTTGTGCATTACTTGGCAGCTGCTGTGGCTCACACCTTACAAACCTGTGATCCAGTAGATGTCTTACTGACTGATCTTGCATTATGTCCAAACACAGAAGCAAATGATAGACTTATTTAAGTAGTTTGTTGATGCATTAAGATGAACAAAAACAAAAGCATTTTGACCAATTTGGTAAACGTGACACTAAAAAAAAGGCATAAAATTCATCAGCAGGTTGTTCAATGCAACGTGAAGCAAATATATAGAGTAGAAAGTGATCAGTTTAAATGTTCAAAATTTCAACTAAATGCTTTTGCATTGTTGCTTCCTCTTAAGGGCGTGAGAAAGCAGGCAGGGCTTTTAGTTCTTGCCCATGTGTATAAAGTGTGTGTGTGTGCGTGTGTGTGTGGGTGTGCGCGTGCGTGTGTGTGTGCGTGTGTGGGTGTGTGTGTGCGTGTGTGTGAGAGACAGAGAGATAATTTCAGTCTGAAAGTGTAGAAATTTGAGTGGGTGGAAGATAATGCAAAAGCAACCTAACTGTTTTCACACTGTGAAATGAGCACTTTGACATTGCACCCCATGTAACAAACATAAATAAAATACGTATATAGTTTCTAAATGATCTCCGAAGTTTTGGCTTTGGTTCTGTGAGTTTCCATTTTGTGCTTTCTTTGGATTCCAATTTATTTGTTTGTTAACAATAAAAGTCCTTTGAGAAGTCAAAAGTGAAAAGTGGAAATGAAGAACAAAATGCCTGTGCAAAATAAAATCGGCAAGTAAAAGTTTGTACTCGTAGGTAAGTGAGAGTTTTTACCATATTCTGAAAATTATTCCATTGCTTGGTACACAAACAACAGCAAACGGCAAAAGTTTTCTGCCACTCAGGGTGATTCCAACACACAATAGCATGCAGCAGCCAAATGAAGTTGAACATTTTCAACTATAATGTGTCATGTCGCTAGTCCGCATGTGCACATCTAAGTATATGAACTCCAAATTTTGCATGCACGATTTTCGCTGGTGGTTTGCCTGGAGGAGAGAAAGGAGTTGTCATCTCGTCATGTAAGTTCCATAGGAACTGGGTGGAGAGGGGGTACCTTCACGACCGTAGAGGGGGAAAATAAGAAAACACAAGTTCAGAAAAGAATGTTTTGTGTTCTAAGAGGATATACCACAAATATCTGCAAGTATTTTGGTTTAATACTATGTTATTTAAGTGTTTTAAATTGCAATTATGAAAAAGAAACAAATTCTCAATGACTGAAATATATGGGTTTGAAACTGATGGGTTCTACGTAATAGAAGTAGGAACTAAGTAGATAATAATCCAACAGCAGAACCTTTAATCATGTAGTCCATTCAGTGTTTCCTATTTCGATAAGAAAACCTACATTAACCTTCAGGGTTTTTTTAATAAATCTTCAAATCAAAGAATTGCTATCATCCAGCCAAATACCATTCTTTAGACAATATCCCTTAATTATCCATGACATCTCGCCTGGGTAAAGGTCACAAACCTATCTGCAATATGGAAGTTATTAATTAAAGACATCTTGGATCTGATTTTATTAAATGTGAATTTCAAGCTTCTCAGCAGGGCCGTCAAAGTCGAGCCATTTGCATAAAGCACAGTCTCATCTGCATAATGGAGAATCTTAGCAAAGCAAATATTCTGAAAAATTTGAATGAAATGAAGAAAACATTTAAATAAATGTTCTTGTCAAACAAACAAGTTTAAGTTGCACTCCTTATGATAGATTTTTTTGGATCAAATATGTAACTGATAGCATAATTATTGTAGTTTTATGCTTGCATTCTTCTGTTTCATAAATACTCTCAATCATAAAAAATACATAAATAGCAGCTAATTCCTTCCCCAATGCCATACACAAAAAACCTTGCATAGCCAACAATTTGAGTGAACAGTCGTCCCCCACACACAGAAACTCGCTCAACTCTCATAAAGCTGCAACAACAGACACAGAGCGCAAAACAGCTTGTTTAAAGAAGCAGAGTGGAGAGAAACTCCCTCATGACAAACATTGGCAGCAAAATATTTGTTTTATAACCCCAATGAGAATCTACTGTACTGCATAGCAGAGATCACATGTACTTTACAAAAAATAAGAATTATTCTGTTGTTTAAGTTATTGTGGCCTTTATTTATCAGCAGGAAAAGGCTCATAGCAGAGAATCGATCCGGAGACAACTGTATGGAGGACAGTATGGGATGCTTCCTCTACCACTGAGATGTCTGGCACCCAAAATATTTATTTTAATAAAAAAAGACACCTTTTGTAGACCAGCCTTCACTGACCTTACTTTACCTGCACATTTTAAATAGTAAAAGTTGAGGCAACCATGCATTTTCTTCATTAGTTTTTGTAAGCAGAAAGACGTTATGTGGGTACTGTGGTCACAATTAAAACTTTCTCTACAGAATTGTAACAGAACATGGGTCACAGGTTTTTCTGTCTGATTACCCACAGTCCACTGGCCAAAATTTATTAGCTTTATTGCACACTGACATGAAAAAACAGAATAGCACAGAATGATGGTATTTATAAAATTCGAGCAATTGATGCATAAAGAGTATTTTACATTTCTGGGGCAGAAATGATTATCCTATTTTTCATACAGATGAACTAAATCAATTTAAATACTGTGTAAAGCTGATTATTCTACAAAACGTTTTGTTTTTTTCACTGAATAAATTCTTCTGAATCGTATCTGCAGATATCTGTTAATGCAATGCAAAATGAAAATAAAAAAATAAGAAAAATACACACAAAATGTTGGCACATTTTCCTCCCATTTGGTTCTGTCCAGTACAGAAATATGCAATAAGTGCCACAAAATCTAATTACATTTTCTGGGAATTAAATAAGCACCTTCAAAGCATCAAGATTGCTTCCAGCAAAACATGAGTGATTGAGAAACGTGTGGTAAAACAATTTCCTTGATAGCCAAAGTCAGAAATACTATGACGTCCTGACGTATGTTTTGGATGCAACAGGGAAGCTCCAAAATACGTGAATACTGTTCTCAGCCAAGTGAAGTATCCTACTTTGAGTTTTAGATAGCTTTCCATGTAAACCACTTCAAAAGATGACTCATTTTTACATCGCTAAAAAAGACTACGATAACTCTTCTTGCATATATTTACATTTCACTCAGACAAACGTGCACTCATTCCAGAATCCATTTTCAATGCAATGTTATTCAATCTGACTCACCTTTAAAGAGTGGTGTTTGCTCTCATGTAGAATCATCTCTTCGGATATGATGAGTGTTCGGCTGCACAGATCCAGAGGCTGGTTGCAGGAGAAAATCATATTAGCTAAAATTATTTACCATATTAGCAATATGCAAAGCAATTATCAAATCCCATGAAGCATTAAACCATCATCACTGCAATACTCATGAGCATATGTTAAGGGATTTGCAAAGAAACAAGTATAATTGCATGTAACAGATAATAAGAAATTTACAATACCAAGTCCATTATGATTCCTTAATCCCACTGATCTGGTCAGTCTCAAAGAGCTAGTATTATTTTTTTGTAACTAGCAACTGCACAACTGAAAGTTACTCTACTGAGACTCAAAGTGAGTCATGACACAGAAGCAAAATGTGTGGTGACAAAAGACAGACACAAAAAATGCACAAGTGCCACAACATGAGTGGGAGGAGGGGGACTTCCTCTGAAGTCCAGGGTGTGAAAAGGGCCCGTCTCAATGTCTGAGTACATTTTCAGATATACATTTCAGAGGGATGCTTGATAGAAAAAACAATTGTAGTAGGAAATGTTTTCTGACATTGTGGCCATATTTCCAAATGTTGTCTTTGATATTCAGAGCAGTGTGTGTTTTACAAGCAGAACTAATTATTTAGTAACGAAATATTACTTCACTAAAGTCCCATCTGCTTCCTACTTTTTCACTTTGGAGTTTTCAATCTTGCTCTAAAGTTCAGTAGTAAATTTTTTATCCACTGTGATTCAAGTGAAAAGTTGAAAAAACCCCAAGCCAACTCTAGCATAAACCATATACTTATTTCTTTGGCAATTGTTAAGTTTATTATCCCCTATGGTCATATTTAACAATCATCTCCAGTCTCTTTATACAACTGCTAAAGCCTTAAGACTAAAATTTTAAATCATCTCTTGTGTAATGCTGTATGAAAATAGCAAACTCATGACTAAAAAAGTGTAGTTAAATTAAAAAGGCCAAAAGTATATTTTAGTCACAAACTTTAAATATACTTCCTCTGAGCCAATTCATTCACGGAAAAGTCTGCACATGCTATATTTATACCTTTTTCTAGTGAACACAGAAAAGCTCACAAAATTTTGTAGATGTTTGTGTTTGTTTTCAGAGACCAATGGTAAATTAAAAAAAAAAAAAAGAGAGAGAGATGGATGGTGAAAACACCATCTCAACACTAAAGCATCGGAGTTGCAGCTACATGTTGTGGGAGTGTTTTGCTGCAGAAAGAAAAGACAGATACACTTAAAAAAAACTAGATAGCAAAATGAGGAAGGGACATAATGTGGAACAACTAAAGCATTTGAAAACAACCAGGAAATGAGCTTGGGGAAAAAAGGTATTTCCAAATGAACAATGACTGTGAGCATACAGTTGAATAAGTTAAAAGTGGTTTAAGGAAAACAAATTAAACTCTGTCCACTCATATTAGTGTAAAATGGATGTCGCAGAGCTGGAAAGGTGTATACAAGGAATGCAGCACCCAATTTGTAATCAGTTACAAGTGGTTTTGTCATGAGGACTTGGCCGAAGTGAAAGCAAAGTACTATAAGAACTTTCTGGAAAGACATCCACATTGTTTGGTCATTATTAAAATGTCTCTTCAGTATTTGAAGAAATATATATTTTTAAATCTCTAAATGATTTGCTCACTCAGTATTACCAAGCAAAAATGAACTCACCAAAACTAAATGACTTGAAAATTAAAAAAAAAAAATTGTCTGACTGAATGTCAAGAAAACAAGGTTACAGCTGTTGGTTTAAAAAAAAAACAATCTGTTTCATCACAGATGTTAAGAACCTGATAAGGAACAAGAATCAGATGTAAAATACTACCATGGCAAAATTCAATTTACCTGTATAGCAAAATATGTGAATTTAAGTTGTGTCAAAATTCACAACTAAAACATTAAAGAATATAAGACTGACCAACCTGAACAAATATAGGGAAGATGAGGATCTTCGGTGCGACTTTGACATATCCATAATTGGCGTGTGGAGTATGTGAGCGGACAATCGTACAGTTCTGGTAGTTAGCAAAATTGGCATTCTGTTGTTGATAGTTAGCAAGGCCAACAGTGGGGGAGGTGGACGACCCTTTTGACACCTTGGAGTTGTTAGACCGTCGCAGGAAGCCAGTACGGCTGGAGAAGCCTCCGCCACCATTGCCACCACCAGAAAAAGCATTACTACCACCAGCACTGCTCTGAGGCTGTGGACCAGTAGTCTGCTGTGTGGAGTATAATCTGTTGTAACCTGAAGCTAAGAAACACATCAAAAACATAAAGTCATCCATTTTTATTTTTTTTTTTTTGATTTTCTACTAAACAGTCAAGTCAAAGAACATTGTAAGTTTAAGAGATTTGTAAAAACAATAAAGTGTGAAGGTTTAGATTCAAAGTAATAATAAAAATATAACTTAGAGTGCATGTCCTACCTAATGTACCCTGGTTGTCGGTATACACAGGCCTCAGTATCTGAAAGCAAGCAGGATGAAATAACACTGAGATTGTTTGTATCAGCAAATCTATGAGTTACAATCAATAAAATTAAAAGATCTTTTCGAAAAGTCTAAGCTAATGTATGCCACACACTATGCTAATTGTAATTAGCAAAACATTTTAACACTAATTGGCTGTGAGAGTTTATAATTTTTTTCTAGCAACTACTGATGCTGTTGACTCAGGTTGCTGAGTTATGCATTTACACAATTGTGTGCTGTTTGGTGTGAAACATAATGTGCAGCAGGGATCTTCCACCTAATCAGTCTGTAAACCCTGTCAGGTATTGCTGGTCTCATTGTTATACAATCTGCAGTAGAGGAAGTCAGTACCAGATATACTAATCAGATTTATGTGGAAGTTAAAGTAACATTTGGGAAGCATCGCAACATTTCAAGGTATTTCATTACTGTAAAACTACAATGCAACAGAAGAGACAACAGAGGAGTTGGTGTGCACTTTCAAAGCATTTTTGTGAACTATAATACTTTGTTCATTTGAGATGCCACAAACATGACCCATTTCCAAAGGGCCTTTATTATTTTTAGCATGTCTAAACTCAACAAAGCTCTGCTTCCCTTTGGTGCAGAGACTGATTTTTAAGCTGTCTGAAGAAAAAGGTTTACTCAGAATGATAGTATAAAAGTATATTTTTCCTCAGGCTATACTTTTTTTTCAATAAACTAGTCAGTTATTTCTGTGAGTCTATCTGCTTTATCTTCGAACATCTAACTGTTCTTATGACTCAGACAGTAACACTCATTTTTGTCCTTCTTATGAACCTTAAGCTGGAAAGTACAAATGCAGAAACTGCAAGAGGAATACTTTAAGCACAACATACAGACAGCTTCAAGTGACAGACATAAAACAACAAAAAGAAAAGGATGAGTTAGTTAGACAGATTATAGATCATTTAAGCTCTTTTAAAAGATTTGCTTAATGAAAACAGCCTTATATGAGCTGAGATGCAAATTTGACTTAAACAGGGACTGCAGCAGTATTTTAAACAGATCCTGAATATTTTGATTCAACATGTTTGTTAGTATTGTGTTAGCTGAGAAATTCAGATCAGTCTTTTTGATTCATTTGATTTGCTTTATTTCATTTTTTTGATTGAAACTTTACTTCGAATACAAAATAAAATATAACTGACATGTCATGTTGTGAATGTACATGCATGTTACAGAAAGTATGTAACTGATTTCATTATATATACCTCAAAGAGATATTTTTGAGGATTTTCTAAATTAAAATGAAAGGTGTGTATATGTAATTAATGACACAAAGATAATGTATCTGGATGATATCTGTAGATAAATTATGCACAAAAGCATTATTTTCGAAAATGAAAATAATTACTGGTTGGTAGAAATGTAACAAAGCAAATAACACAAAAAAACTTGATTATACTGTATTATTAAAATCTATCTTTATAAGTCACTAAGAAAATGATCTATATGTGGAACATGAAATGTGTCGAAAACATGCATAAATCACTGAAACAGCATTAATCCACAGGACACGGACACACTGAACAGACAATCAATCTATCTATCAGCGCCAGGGATGTAAGGTAAGGAAACATATCTAGGTTGTGCCACCAAATGACCATAATGAGGATGAGGAGGACGAAGAAGATGATAAAGATGCAGCCCTCCACCAGTCTGTGGTACCTGGCTTCCAGGGTTGATGGGTGCCAGGATGATGTAATTGTCCCCATTGGATGCCTTCACCCTGGTTCCCTTTAATGTGGCGGTTGCAGGATGATGGAGGAGACGTGGTTTACCATCCAGTTCTTCAGCCGATCCCATGTGGGCTCCCCACGCCAGCGTCCCTCTGCTCCCACCGACACCGTTTCCAGTTTCAGAGCCGTTCACCAGCAGCCTGCGGGCTGTAGTGGGGCGGTGGTGCGCTGGGAGAGGCGGCACAGCTGGTGGAGCTTTGCTTGGGCCAACATCTGGTGCGCGCCTGCGGGTGGGCGGGGAGGGAGCGTCGTAGTTTGAGGTTGAGGGTTTGTAAGAGGGCCGGTGGATAAGGCCTTCAAAATTAGGTTTAGCCGAGGGACCTGTGCGCCATACCACCACTGTAATTTCATTGGCACTGTTTCTACAACAGAGGAAAAAAATACAGGAAATCATATCTATCTTTGTGTGAAAGAATAGATTAAAATGTTGCTTAAATGGAGACAGAGGAGTAAAGAAGTAAATTAAAAACGCACAAAAAAATTATTTTGGCTTAAAATTAGTTCAGTCACTAAGCAATGGCAGCCACCAGCTACTTCTTATGGTCTCCAAGGTAAACTGGTCAAAAGCCTGCATTGCATTACACATTTATTTCAATTTGTCTAAAGAGTAAATGTAACTGGAAGATTTCCAAACTCGTGTTGGTAGAAGCATTGGATATGGATCTCAAAATGCACTGTAAATTAAGTATGTGAACTGGTCTCCTATGTTCTGGTTACCTTATTGCATGGGCCAAGTCCACACATTTCCACTGTTCCACTGGCTGACCATTTAACTGCAGGAGTGTGTCCAGCTGCTGCAGACCAGCCTGGTCCGCTGGACCCCCTGTAAGAAGGAAAGAAGAGTTGAAATCATGAAGACTGTATCTCTTTTACTATTATATTTTCGACAGAGAAGGAATTATGGATTGCACAGACACAACATTTATCTTTTGAATGTTTTCAGAAAAAGTTATCTCTTGTTGCTTGCCTGTCATATTAAGGAATATATCTCAATGAGGACAGATGCCATCTGGGGAGGGGGATGATAAGTTGCGTAATATACAGGGTTCTGATTAAATCCAACACAGCGCAATCAGAATAATATGTTTTTATATTTTATAGGTATGTGACAGTAAATTCTGGCTTGACAGGATGGCCTAACCTATCAACACATCTGGCTCGTTTTCTCGTGATCCTCCTGTCCTGTCAGACATTAACATGCTACTATTAAGACCTAAATTATTCATATGACATGCAGATTTAGATAAAATATTATTTTAACTCAATCAAGATATAAGGAAGAAAACCAAACTGGTATTTTTCAAATATAATAAAACCATGTAAAAGAAGGATCAAATTGGAAAAGAAAAACCAATATCTGTATAATTACATTTAGTTTTTTTTTTTTAATCTTCATTGGCATTACAGAAAAATAATTTTTATTTATTTTTTATTTTTTTACTCAAGATTTGAGTTCCACGTCTTTGAGAAATAAAGGACACTTTGCCATCACCCTGACCTTTGCTCCCTACATATATTCTTGATTAGATTCAAGTGAGGACTCTGGCTGTGCTGCTCTAAAATGTTTATGCTACAGTCAGAAGAAATATGTATAAAGTCAAGAGACCACTTTCAACCCTATTCCTGCCTCGAAAGCATAAATCCAAAAAAACAGACACCAATCTGAGGTCAGCGTGAAACAAGAGGAACTTTCACCCCAACAGATTTGCCATAGTCCATCGTAACAAAAAAACAAGTAACAAAAAAAATCTGAGAAAAAAAAAATCTGATTTTTAATATTTGGCTTAATCAATAAAATATAACTATTCTGAAAACTGACAGAAGCAATAAAAGTGTTGGCAAAAATAAACATTTTATAGATTGAACTGGAGATTGACCGCAATCTTATAAACACTGACATGAGCACACAAAACCTGCCTGGATCAACAGCCTGCACCCTCACAGGGGAATCTGAGCAGATGGTGAATCCATATCCATCCTTCCCTCGAAGGATGGTCACCTGCAAAACACACACAAACAAAAATCTTAGTCAATCTGTGTTACAGTGATTTACTCTCTTTGCGACCCCTGTTGCTCAAGGATTAAAAAAATAATAATAATCAGCTTCCTTCCTACGGGACGATTAAGTAGACTTGTTTTCTGCTACTACTTCCTATTAAAACGGTCCTGACAGCAGATTCCTAGTGAACACAATTAGCTGAGTGCGAAAGAAAAACAGTTTTGGAGTAGAAAGAAAATCGCTGTTCATCCAACAGTTGGAAAGGAAAGAAAAACAAAATGGTTGTTGTAAAGTAGTTTTTATTAATGTTCTGAACTTTGGGTTTATTAAAAAGGAAAAACAAAAATAAAAGTTTATTCTTGGTAATTCCAGATGTTACAAATATTTAAAGAAGCTTAGTAATTGCATTTATATTCACACATAGCCAAAATTGTTCTTTCTTAATGTAAAGAGTGAATATAGATCATAATTTTTCTGCATATGCTGCTCCAATTAAGGTAATGAATATTTAATCTGCTTGAACAGCAATATGACATGGAGTGCAGCAGAATAATTTTTACTGCCTAATGAGGTTGTCTGAGTTTTTATAGTCCTTGTTGTTTGAAAATGATTACATTTTCATAAAATGTGTACCTCAACAGCTTTAATCTACCTTTGAAAGTCATAAAGCAGGTCTTACTGACAGATGAGGATGTAGTGGCATAATTAGACCAATCTCAATGTTCTTTAAAACTACACATAATTCTCTCTACTCAAAATCTCACATTTATTGTATCCAGAGCACCAGATACAAAATGACAGTTCGGATGACTGTAACCCACCGCAACCCACTCTTAAGAACTCATTGATGTCTGCGCCAAAGTAAACAATCCCATCCAAAACATTTCACCTTCCATCCAATAAAAGCCATGGACATGAAACTCACATTGTTTCCTTTCTTTCTTTTTCTATAGTAAGCTGCAATGTGCATGCGCAATCTGCCTATGAGCTGGACGCAGCAGCTTGGAGAAATTTGGTGATTATTCTGAAGCCCAAAGCTCATGATGACCCTAAAATGTCGGGTAAAATTGTAGGTTTTCATAGCCCACTGATTTTATCTGCCCTGAATACTTGTTCTTTTGACATCTTACAGCAAGCTTCAGTCTGTTGAATAAGGCTCGGTTTTAGACTGTCGCTATACTTAACCAGTTTGAAAAAACAATTGTAGGGCTACGGATACAATCGGATGACTCATTTGCCTGCAATAAAAATTTACTTCTGGACATCACCTGTTATTGTGTACACACTCA
Organism: Poeciliopsis prolifica; assembly: GCF_027474105.1. Taxonomy (NCBI): domain Eukaryota; kingdom Metazoa; phylum Chordata; class Actinopteri; order Cyprinodontiformes; family Poeciliidae; genus Poeciliopsis; species Poeciliopsis prolifica. Next base: position 9,923,339 of record NW_026562390.1, on the reverse strand, counting down.
GTCACCAGTGTGTTTAATTTGTCGTTTTAGTCCTGGACTTTCCTCCCTGAACAGCTGAGATCACCATAAACTAATCAAAGCCTTACCATAAGAACAGCCATTTCTTGTGTATTTAGAAAAGACAAAACATCTCAGTGAAATCTTTCTCATCTAAGGAAGAAAAGAAAGCCAGATGCTGGTACACCAATGACCGACTCAGATAAATAAAAACTAACAATTCTGTTAAACCCAAAGTTCAGAACATTAATAAAAACTACTATTCTCTTCTCATTCCTCACAAATAGGGATGAGAAGAGAATAGGAAAACTTAATTCAAGATGGGGAAAAATAAAATAATGAATCTTTTACCTAAAAGAAGCCATAAAATATACCATCATAATTCTTTTTAACTTCACATCTTTTCATTTCACTTTTTTTTTGGATTATATTTTATGATAAATCCTCACATGCCATCTATTTTTCTAGCCAATTTTGGATTTTACTTGTTCTTTTAATGGTATAAGATCATACCCGCTTATGCTTTCATGCAAAAGTGGGTATGATCTCAAAACAAAGTGCATCAAAAAGCAAGACCTAAAAGTGTTGATGAAAATGAACCAACAAAACAATTTCTGATTAAACTTTTAACATTTGACCTGCTGATTAGAAACATTTGAGTGAAAACTGGCTGGTCAGTTTATTGGTATTTGACTAGTATTTGTTTGAAAAAATGAAAAATCGGCAAGATTAACTGAATGTTTTGAAATCCAGTTATATTTATTTATTGCTTATAAAATTAGGATGCAACAAGAAGAAAATATATGCAAACCTCCTCTTTATGTCTGTTTTTTTTTTCCCTTTGACTCCCCAGACCATAATGTGAAGCCAGGATTTTTGGACCTGACTATATGAAGGGAGGAGCAGGTCAGTCTCCAGTCTCCATCCGATGATTGCAGGACATGTCTTATCTACTTTCCAGCAGTGCAGGAAAGGGTAAACATTAACTGCTGACAGTTTAACACAGACTAAATGAAATTTACCAGACACGTCATGATATATGCACATGATTAGACAATGTTATCTGGCGAGATATTTTCAGTCACTATATCTAATTACATGTTCTGCTGTATTTCTGTCATGTGAACTCAATCTTATTCTGAAGCTGCAACAGCATTTTAGATTGGAAACAATTAACTCGACTCTTCATGTTTTTCCCCTTCAGGTTTTTATTCCTTGCAGCTTTTAATAATTTGTATCCTTTCGGTAACGTGTCCATTTTTGCTTTTTCCTCCATCAGATCTTTCTCTCACAATGTGAGGGGTAAATAATTTAAAAACAGAGAGCTTGTGCACCTATTTTAAAAGAAATACATCCCCTGCATTTACTTGTGGAAAGACCATAAAAAGTGCATTTGACTCTTCAGTAATAAAAAAATATATATATAAAAAGAAGATGTGCTAGTGTTTAAAGTGGTGTGACACAGATTGATACCAAACAGCTAATGCATCTTTTAACTCCATCCTTTTACTACCTCTTCCTGTTATTTATTTTTTACACACCTGAGGCAGCCTGCATCCGATGCAAAGGTGACACAGCCCGTGGATAGTGTGCATTACACCACCGCCTCCTCTCCCTCCACCATCTCCACCATTTAGGTCAGCAGTCAACACGCACACACTACGACGGTGGCTTTCCACCTGGTTTTCCCCTCTGTAGCCGGAGTATCGCCACAGTTTTCTTTGAGCGGCAGAGTTTGTTCTCCTGTGGCTGGTTTCCGAAGGCTGAGTGGACTTCAGCGTGTTGTGTATCATCATGATAGTTTCCAAAAGGTGGATATGGTGACCTTAATGTTGGATATCCCAGTTGTCAGTTCAGTTAAGGTGGCCCCAAAAGGAATCTTCAACTACACTTGAATCTTCTCTGCATTAACTTTGGGTAAATTGACTCTCAATCCTGTTTTCTTTTTTCTCCTTCTTAACCACTGACCTCCAGTTGCACCGTCTTCCTTTCAAGAACGTCAATCCACATTCATGTATGCAAGCTTTCCATCACTTTCTTCACAACCGCAGCTTCCAAACGTCTCACTTACTGTCCGTCAACTTTGGTAAAATCTTCACTCTCGAGTTCCTTCTCTTCTTCCAACTTATATTTGTCTTGTCCGCTCCATGCCCAGAACAACAGTAGCAGCAGAAGCTACTGAGATCAGCTGTGTGAGTGTGTGTCGTGGCGTCACGCAGGCGAGACTGGCGCTGGCTCAGCCTGCTGAGGCCACACTGTAGCTCCTGGCAGGGGTGCTCATGGGAACTCTTCAACAGTAGAAGAATAGGAGGAAGTGCCTCCCACCTCAACAGCACCCCCCCCCCACCAAAAACACACACACACACCGACACACATGCACTTATGCATACCCCGCCATCCTACAGGCCGAGCGGCTTTGTGTGTCTGCCTCCGATAAGGCCAGTTTGCTTCCTGAGTCCTCACTATGAGGTTGCGAGAGGTGCTACAGTTCTAACATAGGTGGCATGGCAGAGACACGTTCAAACAAAATAGTACTAATGAAAACTATATTAATAAAGGTGTATGAAGTCGCTGTATAACATTCGTGTCAATCTCCAAATACTGTTTATTAATGCAAAAATGTTTCAGATTGCTTACAGCATTTGTGTCTAAGAGACTTTAATGGCCTTGTTTCCCAACAGAAACACAATGACACCAGATTTGCTCAGGGACATACTTTACTCTCACACACACTTCACACCTCATCATACTCTTTCCAGCATCGTTCCCACACTCCCCAGTCTACGTCCAGACCTTGTGGTTGTTTGTTATGCTTTCAACTTCCATATTTCCTCTGCTTTTCCTTTCAGCTGTTCCCTCTCACCTCAAACCGCTACGTACGGAAATTCACAGGCCTGTGAACTCTTAAAAAGTCCCCCGCCCCCGCCTCCCTCTTCTTCCAGTTATCCAAACATAACTGTTTTTTAAAAATCCGTATGGACTTTTGCAAATAATAAACACATTAAAAGGAGAGCAGGGGAAAAGGCCTCTTTAATTACCAATACTGCAGTGGCCTGTCTCACCCTTAGCAGCCCCATTATTTCCCAGCGTCCCTCTTTCTCCTTTAATTGCTTGGATGCCTGGCTCGTGGGATGAAACATGGACAGAGAAGTGACAGAGGAGCAATGCTGCACTTGTCTCTACAACGTTAATAAAGTGGCAGAAAACACCATTGTTTTAGGGTCTCTTTATGCCAGTGGTAATGGTAGCCTGTGCCTGTTTGCCTTTTCAAAGGGCGAGGGTTAGCCATCAAGCTCACAAAAACACTTTCTCTCTCTTTCACATTGCGCTGTTCACCTCTAAATGGGCAGACGGACGGATTAGAGGGAGAGAAGAAAACACGTCTCGGGCAGAGGACTAAAAGAAGAGTTTTGAAAAGCTTGTCGAGAAGCCAGGCGAGGCCAATCTGGTTTTCAGAAGTGTGGGATCTCTGTCTTACTTTGTGTCTCCCCATCTCACTCTTTCTGACCTGAATAAATAGCTATCAAAGGAGGACGTCTCTTCCAAGCCAGTGGACACACAAGATGGGTCTAAGGCCAAGTTCAGACTCACAGCTCAATGCAGTTGGAATTTGAACAGTGATAGATTGATTACACAGTCATAATTACTCAACACAAGGTAGAATGTTTTATTTTTATTTGAAAGGCAGAATTAAAATAAACTTCTTGGAGCAGAGCAATTCTCCAAATGCAACCCTAAAGCTACTTCAAATAGCCATCAAAAGTAATTTAGTTTGTTATCAAAATTAAAAACTTGTGCAAACTTATTTGTAGGAGAAACATAAAAGTTGTGAATTAAAAAACTGTTCAGTAAAAAACGATGCAAACTATCTTCCATCTATAAACACACCAATCAACAGGATGCACTTTGTACTTTGGTGCATTTAGAGTTAAGGGACTGCAGTTCTGACGGACGCCTTTCTCTGCTGGATTCAATGTGACCGTCTCCTGCTTGGCATAATCATTTGGAAACATGAAACTGTAAACCTCCTCCATCAAACACTAAAATTGGCATGGTTCATAAAAAGCCTGAGTGCTTTATTATATTAGAGACAACCTCAAACATGCTTTTAAGAATAAAAGCTTAATCTTTCTCATTTTCATTTAGGATGTTAGTGACTGACAAAAGCCCACCATAAAATTAAATATGTCATGATAGATTAAGATCTCTAAATAGGCCAAGTTAAGATCATTTAATAAGTGTCTCATAATAATTTCAGCAAGAAATGTAACATTCCAGACTAATTATGCTATTACAAGAAAAGGACAAATATATATTAATATAAATATATATCGGTTAAAAGTACAATATGACTTAATTAATGTACTAATATACTAAATAGCATACTAAGAGCTATTTAAAGCTGAGCTGTATTTATTGAGAGACTGACAGAGATATCTAACTCTAGAGCAGATCTCAAACTGATTAGGATGAACTATAACTGATTTGTGCATACAGTGATGGTAATAAAAGACTCATCCTTTCATCTAAATTTTAACTCTCTACGAACATGTATGTGCTGCTTTCAGCTTCTATTAAAAACCTTTAACATCAAATGAAGGAGCAAAATAAAGGAGGGTGAAAATGTCCTCTGCATCTTTAACAGAAGACAGAGCTTTTAGTCCCAGCAGGCCCGAATACTGAAAAAGAACATTCAAGTAAACACCATATTACAATTTTTTACAAAGTTAAAAATAATAAACTTTCTATTCTCTTCCTGTACCCTTCACCATTCCTTTTTATCTTTTCCCTAATGGACAGAGTTGTCAAGTCCATTTCCACAGGGACTGTTAAGGAGCTAATGCTGGTTGACAAGCAAAGTGATGCTGGGGGACAACATACCAAAGGTGGAACCTTTTGCTAACAATCACAAACATGTAACGTCCTATCCATTACATTAGGAAGCTACTATTTTCTTCTTTGCATGTACAGTTATAGGAAAATATAGGAGCAGTGTATAAGTGTTATTGGGTTTTCTAGATGGAGATATTTCCAACATTACTTTTGAACGGCACAAATTCTGACGGTCACAATTCACCTCTCAAGCATAGTTTAGCTTGCAACAAATAAATAAATAAACTCTGCAGTTTAAAAAAAATGCAGATCTGCAAAGTGGTTTATGGGTAAGGCCAACAAACACTGAAAACTGTCTGAGTTACTAGGTAGTGGGCAGCAGATGGTACCAGGGAGCTCTTTGTCTTGTCAGGGTTATGACCATGGGGTGACAGAGACAGAAATGACATGGAACAGAGGGAGGGAAAAGAGGACAACGAGGTGAAGGAGCGCACTGCACAGTGAGAGGGGAAAACGTTCAGTGGTCTAGAAAGAAACAAGAATACGGCAACAAAAAACTTGAAGTGAAAAGAGGAGAAAGACTGAAAGGTTTTCCATTCGCCCCTAATTTAGTCTGAATGTGCTCTCCCCTGTCTGATTTAAATCTCCCCTGAGAATGTGCTTCACAAACTGCTTAATCATATGTTACTCCGACTCAGCCGGATAGTGGGAGAGGGAGGGAGGGGAAAGAGAAAGGAAACAACCATTCACAAATACAAATGTGAAAATTTCCAAGTGAGAATTGAGTGTTTCCTCATACGTCACCTACAACATCCACAGTGGTCTCCAAAGTTAGTATTCCAGTATCTGGCATTTTTTAGACAATTCTCTGGTTTAGTCCAAATGTGGCTAATTACCATCCCTGTAGAAGATTTCATTTGAAGCTGAACTGTTTAAAATTAAAACTGAAAATAATTTTGACTTTGCAATTTCCACCTTGAAATTGGGCCTCTGTCTCTTTAAAGGGATGGTATTATGTAAAATTGACTTTTTGAGCTTTAAATAAAGTTCTAATATTATCCCCTTATAATAGACATACCTGGAGTGTTGCCTTAATTATTTTATGGACATTTGATAAATCCTTTGATCTCCCAGGGCAACTATTCATCTGTGCCTGGGTGGACTGAGCACCACCTTCATGGCAAAGCTCACCTCTCCCCTACAACTCCCTCATTAGGCACCTTCAGACTAGCCAGCAGGATTTCTCAGACATGCATGAAAGAATCAAGGCAACACTCCAGGTATGGTTTTGATGAGGGGACAACATTATAGCACGATGTGAAGCAAAAAAAGGGTTTATTTTATCGAATATTCCCTTTAATAAATTAATGAATGCTCTAGTGATCTGAAATGAAAACAGCTGAAATGGATGAGAACCACTTAATTTGATTCACAAGGATTTTTGTCATTTGACTGCACCAGTAAATTTTAAAGTAACTAACTTGAGCCATGTTTTCACAATCACTAAAACTTTAATATAATTTAAATTAAACAGTATTAAAGTTATTCCAAAATTGGTACCAGCACCAGCTGAGTCTGTAGTGAGCCTTTGTTGATATATTTAACTGAGGTAACACCAGAAAATAATTTAAATTTGACTCTTGACTCTATCAGAGAATAAGTTGTTAATTCAACCATTCTTCTGAATTGTTGAAAATCTCTTCAAAACATTCTTTATGGTTTGAATTATTCTCTCCAAATGGTCCTCGTCAAAGTGGCACATTCCTCCCTGACAAGGATAATGGGAGAAGTCAACTGGTCTTATGACAGACTGACCGTTCACAGGGGTGCTTAGTCAGAGTTAAAGTACGGGTCATCAAACCACAGCAATAAACATAGCGTAGGGTACAGCTGTCTCTATGACCCACTTTTTCTTTTTTTACCAAAGCAAGGTCAAAGGGTCCCTCAGCATCTTTTATTAAGTAGCTACTAAAGCTGAACTGTCTGTGCTATTTTCTGACTTTCTGCTTCAAGTTTATGGTCAGGCTTTATAGCATTATAGCATCCAGAAAGTATTACCTTTATGCACCTAAATTATGGGACACCAAAGAAAAAAACTAATAATGCAAACACAATGAACTATAAATAACCCATAGCAAATCAATACACCCAAAATATTTACATATTTATGTAATTGGAAACGTACAATATAAAACTGGTTAAATGTAGGTGGAACTACTGAGCTGAAACTTGGCATCAGTTTTATGTCACTGTTCTTTGCAGAGTTGTTTTAATCAGAATAAAACAGGGAGATGGTTGAACAATAAACAAATGGTAAATGTAAAGTCCCATGGTTCTGACTTGGCTCACAAATTGTGAACATTTTCTTTAGAACTGGCCATGAAAGCTTTGCTTTTGTGATCTTTCAGCCTACTTCAGGTTGTCAGGTCCTAAGTATTTATCTATACATAGAGAGAACTTGATTGATTGATTGATTGATTGATTGACTTTTCTCACTTCATCCTACGGGCTTCAATGATTTTGTGAAATTGAACTCAGATATCCAATAAATGTGGTCATTCTCAATTATTTAATAATTTAACAAGAGCCAGATTTGCTTTCTATATCTTGAAAGTTAAATAATCACATGAAAATTTCTTTGTTATTCAAGCTGTTCTTGTCCACTAAACATGTTTTTTTGTTCATTCATCTGACACAAACTACAGAACACTTTCTCAAAGCACGACATGAAAAACTGTGCTCATGGATATAGAAAACCTCTTCTTTCACTATGCACGAAGGTCTGTACTATTGTAAGTATTCCTTTCCTTTTATGGCTCATATTTGATTTGAGGTGTCTTTATTCTCTGTCTACTATTCACTAAATTAATGCAGCGCCTCACCTGTGGTACTGATGTGCAAGCAGGCTCTTTAATGATCTCATGCCTTGAAATATTTTAAACAGAAAATATAAAGAAGAAGAGAGTGCATGAAAAAAAAACTAATCAAAATAACTTCTGACTGAACTATTTCAATTTTCTTCTCCACATGCAATTCACATGCAAGCCAGCATTTTTGACAAACCTCGTCTCGAAAAGAAATACTTCATCCTCTATTCACTGCTAAAAAGCTCAGATAAGTAATTTAATTAGTTGCTACGGCTGCAAAGGACGCGCAACGTGGAATTTGTGCACTAACCATCTTACTGAAGGCATGTTTCTGTGTGATGACTTTGTTTGGCACAATGCTAAGTCACGGGTCAACTATTTTGTTTTAAAAAGGCCTATCCATTCACGTGCACACACATAAATGTACAATAAATAAAAAGACAAAGCACTTGCGCAGTAATCTAAAATGAAAAAGTTAAAAATCTCTGACGAGAAATATTGTAGCTTTAGAGAAACACAGTAACAGCTCTATTAATTATGCTCATACACATTTGATCATTTATATTGAGAACGTTCACATGCAGCCACAGAGAGCAGAATCGCTGAATCACACAAGGACATAGACTAAAAAACGCTAAATAGCACTTACTGTTAAGCATTGCATATTCTCAGGCTGATCAGTCTCAGGGGCAGCACCATGGCTTGACAGCACAGCCTCTGAAATGTAGACAAAAGAATCACGGGCTGAGACAGTACCTTTAGAGCACATTTCCCCTTGATCCAATGTAAAACAGCTTCCCGGAAAATTTTATCTTCAAACAATTGCAAGCGTCCATAAAAGTGACTAGAGAGATAAGAGCTTAGAGTTATTCCTTCAGTTGCTGGAAGCAGCATCCATGAGGCTGATCCTCAAACTTTACAGGTAAAATTAAGAAAAAAAACAAAACTAAAACAAACACACACACCAGGCCAGCCGCATGAAAGAAAATTGCGTAAAGATGTGAGAATCCAGCAACTTGCCAAAGGAAGGAATGGGAGTGAGAACAAGTAGGAGGGAGGGAAGGAGCGAGGGAGGGGTAAGGAAGAGAAAAGGATCTCCTCTCTCACTCTATTATCCGTCTGTCACAGAGCTCCTGTGAAGTTGCTGTGGTTACAGGGACTCACGTCTCAGTGTCCTTCTAGCTATTGCTCAGAAAGGGACCATTCAGTGTTGGGCCACAATACAGATCTGCCTGTCTCACTTTTTTTAATTTATTTCAATCTCCTGTTTCCATCTGTGTATCTCTCTCACCTTTTCCTTGGAGGATCCACCTTCCCTCTGCCTCTCCCGCTTCTCAGCCACCAATCCATCTTTTGTCTCTCTACAGCAACCACAGGCTCTCCGTTTGAAATGTATGACCTTGTGTCATATATACAGTTCCTTCAAACTGTTATCTCAATCTTCCCTCAAGCTGTGAAATGCTTCAAATTATGTCGACTCAGTTCAAATAATTTCTGACAGGGTGTCGATCAGTTAAATGTGTGAATCTGTGTCGTAAACGTGTTTCAGCAAGTACTATACTTTGCCTTCTGATGAAAGTTTCCTTGAAAAAAAAAACTACACCTCTCAAAAGATATGCAATTTACAAACCACTTTAGCTTTTGACAGCCTTATTGAACACACAGCCACAACATATGAATTATTGTCAGCAGAGGCTCCTTATTGTAGCAAAAAAAAGTTAAACAACTGATTAAATAAAATGCAGCTTTTAACCAATAATCTCAGTTGAGTTTTTATCTGATACTTTTGTAGCTTCCAATATTAGCTAGCTGTGCTGCAGTGGTAAACTGAGCTTGTAGGCAAAAAGAAGAAGGTGGGAATTTAGATTGAGCTGAGTGTTTTTTATTGACTTACTCCTCCACAAATAAAAATAAATATAAATTAGTTATAAACAAATGTAATATTCTTTAGTGTTGTTTAAAATTTGTCAGAATAAGTGTCTACGTTTCTCATCCATGTGTCCTACTTCCTGCGAAAGTAAAAAGTAGAAAATATGTTTTAACTTTCAGTGACATCCTGGGTTAGCAGTCTTGGGAACTATGCCTCCTGCCAATTGGGAGGAAAGATAACAGTGTTATAGGAGACATTTGTTTCCTCTTTCCTTCCTTCAGCCAAATTTAGTTTTCTATAAGTATCAAAATTGTCTACTGAAATTAAACAGGTTATTTTTACACCCTAGATAGCAAAAGCCAAAATTCTCGCTTTCTTCCCCCTTTAGATCATCTTTGATTTAAACAAGATCTTAAGTCTTATTTTGTTTTTACGTTTTAAAATACATGTACCAAATTCACTTTATGAACTGAACACTATAGTTAATATCACATTTTACAGCATTCATTTACTTTGTTAAACAGCATCTCAGTGCCCACGTCTGTGCTGGACTGACAGTTCACACCAAAAAAAAAAAAGAGAGAGAGAAACAGTCATTGACCTCCTCTTCAGACACTCCTGACAGCCCATTGTTGAATTCATCTATAAAGGCCGTGAAAGAGAGATTAAGTCACACGTTAATCTCAAACCGCCTGGGGATGCACCAAAAGAGAAAAGCTAACCTGGTTGGCGTCGAGCCCAGATCAGAGGCCTTTTGTCTGACAAAGAAACAAGCAGTAGGGTGAAGATGTGGAGCAGCTTGCAATGAGGACAGAGCATGACTGACATTAAAAAGGGGGAAGAAGAGAGGAATAATACCAGACAGAAACAGTGGATAGTGGGAAAAGTATACACTAGACAAGTTCAAGACAGATAAATGGAGCAGATGTTTTGAAACGACAGACTCTACAAAAACACAGGGAAATAGATTTCAGAATAAGTCAAAAGGTTTCCACACTCTATTGATGTTAAGCCAGTTACTCTTGGATCTCCCAGAACAAAAGAGAAGGCCTTCACTTTGCTCTCTCTTGTTGTACTGCCCAATCACTTGACTCCAAGCCCCTATTTACACCTGATGTCAATAAATAAACACTCAATAAAAAGAGACGAAAGTCAAAAGGGAAAACATAACTTTCAATTATCTCACGGCTTCAGGTTTTGTGACCAAAATCTATAAGCCAAACTGGAAAGAGCCATGAAGATATCTCTAGTGGGATATTCTATTGTCTACTACCTATTTCTTTATACTATACAATTATACTTTAAACTGTCAAACAGCATATTTTAAAACTTTTTTAGACTTTTAAAAGTTTACCCAATGCTCAGATTTATATTCAATGCAGTACACTTTTACAAAGATGAGTACATCATAGTTCCATCGAAAAAGAAGCTGAACAAATTTTGGCTTGAAACCACAAATCAATAGTCTGAATGAAGTAGTTATTTATAATGTTTGAGGTTACTGAAAAAAATATCTAAATGATGAAAAGAAGTCCACAATTTCTTGAATTGATACATATTATTATGCACTAAAATAAAAATCTACAAATAAAGCCCAGATGAGAAGTAGTTTATGCAGATTCTGGGAAAATAAATTAAATGTATTATTTTCATCTCAGTCACAAGGTTTTACTCAAATAGTTGCTTCTGGTTTGGTTTGTTACTATTTTGGAAACAAAAATAACTAATGTATCTTTAACTGTTTTGTTTTTGCATTGAACAACAAATGCGCATGGTACCGAAATATTACCTAATATGAATTACAGTCCAAGTAGTTACTGTAAATGCAATGTGCACATTGCGGTAATAGTGCAATTCCAGAAATGTTAATAAGGAGGAAAGTAGCTGACTTTGGGACACACCGGCCTAATCTAATGGAAAGGCTGTTAAAATGATAAGCTCCCTCTAAACTTAAAGAACTTTTTAGAGTGAAACTGCCAGAATCACATGCTCTGCTTTTACAACACTAAATTATAAGCCAGAAAGAATTGTCTGTTTATTTAATTTAAAAATGTGGTGAAGGTGGACTTAAAACATGTCACGTTACATTTTTGCACAGCGGCTTGGCTAGCTTTGCTCAAGTTAAATGGTAAAAGCTGCGAGAGAATCAGCCGTTATCGTTTTTGCTGAGAAACCTTATCCGTTTCCAGCACATTGGGCTACACAAGAGGAAAGAGTGATTCCCTCAGCAACAGCAAACATAATTCACATAAACAGCACCACAGTGTAAACACACAAATCAAACAGCCCAGTTGAAGATTTGGGGTGAACAGGGTCAGCCAGGAAAAAAGGTTTGATGTAATTTACTTTGTAACACACAACAGCAATATGGCAGCTGTTCTTACTTCTTTTCTAGTATCTTGCTAATGCTTTGCATTTTAAAGTAGGACTTATTTGGTGTCCCTCGGTGCATGCATTATATCCTTGAAAGACTGGTATACCTATGGGACTTTTTTTTTGCCATTGGTCTCTTTGGGCCTCTCTTTCAATAATGATGTCCTCTTTGAACTTCATACTTCACAGAGATTCCCTGCTGAGTTTGTTCTTTTTGCTAACTCAACATTTCAAACCTTTAATGACAGTGAAACCTTTAGCTAATATTATGAAGTGAAGCATATCCAAAATAATCTTATATTTCTTAATTTCCTCTTACTGTAACTATAAAGTATTTAAAATTATGCATTCTATGAAAAGCTCTTCAAAAGAAAAAAACTAAACCTTTTCAATGAGCTATAATAGTTGTCTTCATTGTTTCACAAAAAAAAAAAAAACACTGGGACTATGTTCTGACTTACTGAATAATCAATGTCACTATTGTATTGCTATGCAGAAGAAAAAAATGTAACTTCATGCCAAAAATACCCATTATCACTTTTAGATATAGCTTCCACAATAGATTTGCATAAAAATCAAGGAAAAACAACAAAAACTATGGTAATATAAATTAGCACAAAATATGATCAAACTGAAAATGAATGAATGAAGTCATGAAAAAGTTATAATTTTGTTCATTTCAAGCATAGTTTTCCAAATATGCAAACTGTTCTTGCTTTAAATGTTAAACATACATATTTATTATGACATATTGCATAGTTATTATTGTTTTTATTTAATTATATGACTTGTAGAATTTCTATTGTTGTGCACAATGACAGTAAAAATGAATTCTAATTCTGAATTCTGACTGTTTAATGGAGAGTTGTTTTATCCTGGAGTCATATGCATTGCTTTTAGTTGAGATATATTAACATCACCAACAAAGTATTTATGCCAGTAAAGTTTGAGTTCCAATGTATTATTCATTATTTGTTATTCACATGTGTGATTTTTATTATTATTATTATTATTATTATATAACAGAGTCTAAAAAATAGAGCAAAGTATACAAAAATAGAAAACAGAACTCTAAAACAACTTTTATAGTATATTTAAAGCCACTACATTGACACATTAGAGTCTGTTTGACCTCACACTTTAGGAACTGCAACTCCGAAGGCTGGATGACTCCTGTAGACCTGCCTAGGCCTTAGCACTGCTTAAAGCAAGTCATCAAAATGATTTGAAAGCTGGAGGAGGTCAGATAAATAAGCCGGAGTCTGTCCCAAGAACACCAGATACATCCAAACAAACCAAAATTATTTGTGTTCTGTTTTTGCCTCTCTTGAGTAAGTCAAACTCTTAATTTCAGGATGCAATTCACTTCATGCTGGTCATACATACAGTGGAGGCAACACATTTCCCTTCCTGCCGGAACAGAACATAGATAATATCAGCTGGGCACTCAGTCAAAGTGTTGCACAATAATATTTCAGTTAAACTAAAAAGGATGATCCAATAAGGATTATGTATCAAATGTGCCAGAAAAGAAATATATAACCACACACTATTTAATAAGCCTTATATATAAAAGAGCTCTGATCAGAAAAGGCATGGCTAAGAACATGAGATAGTGTGCCATTTTGTCTGTTACCTAGTTTGTAAGAATAGACCTCCTCTCTATCTGTGGAATTTGAGCATCTCAGACATTTTTTTGCTTTGTTAAGCAATCCCCTTAGCAACTTTAGATGATCTTACCGACATCCTGCTGAGAAGTCGCAGTTGAGTCTGTAAACCAAAGGTTTTCCCATGTGTGTGTGTGTGTGTGCATGTGCGTGTGTGTGTGGGGGTGTGTAGGCGTGTGTGTGTGTGTAGGTGTGCGTGGGTGTGTGTTGGGAACCTATAGGTGCGGGGACCCAAGTTTTCTCAGCGAAAAAATGCAAGGCCAATTTGTGATTTATGTGATTTAATTGGCTCTTGTTCTGAATTTCAACCAGTTGATTATCAGACTCCTGAACAAAAACTCCTAAAAAACAACTCTAGCTGGTACTTACAATATAATGCTAAAATGATTTGCTTAATTCCTTTCACACACATATTAACTTTGGTGATATCACATTCCTGATTGACAGCGTTTATCATGATGTTGTGCCTCCATTTGCAGCTTCAACTCTTCCAGAAAGGGTTTTTACAAGGTTTAGGAGTGTTTATAAAAACTTTTTACTAGAAGTGCAATTGTGAGGTCAGACACTGATGTGGGATGAGGTGGTCAGGGTAAAAAAAATCTCCTCTGCTGGGTAAGAAACTGACGCATAGCGAGTATGAAACACTCAATTTCATATTCCAAGAAGTAAAGTGTAAAAAATATAAATGAATAAATAAAAACTATTATTCAGGATCACCTTTCAGTGGGCATAACTTTATGGATGAATATTGTCTGCAGATGACAACTGTGGAAAATTAGGAAATAAGTAAATCCTGAGAAAATTATGCATAAAATAACTGTATAAATAATAATAAGGTGAAAAGTTTCAAATGGCTTGTCCAAATTCTTCTCAATATCTTTGTCACTTCCAGTTATTAGGAAATAAGATAGAATTATTATCCAGAAAAATAGACAACTTCCTATGCTAAAACAAGAGCTTTGTTTTTGTCTTGTGTTGTTTAAAACCCCAGCCAGCTCTGTGAAGCTCAAACTTTTAAAGCTCTGAAACAAAGTCAAAATAAGGACATTTAAGAGCCTCGGAAAGGGTCTGAATCCCCGAAACTTCTTAAGCAGCTCATAAGCAGTAATAATTAATGCTCATGTAGGAGAAGATGGCAAAAATGTAGTAATTTCTGCACTTTAAATGTACTTACAAATATTAAATGACAAGAAGAATGGAAATCAAAATAGAGTTGTTGAAGCCCAGAGAAGTTTGTACTGAACTTGGGAAAAACAAGTTTGCGATTTGTGTTAAACATTGTACAATTTTTGGCAGAGCACAACCTGAAGAAATTATTTAGGAGACTAATTCAGCTGTGGAGCACTTGCATAAACACAATTTCTGAGATGTCCCTGTGCATTTGCACAGACCTTCCGGTGGCACCACAGGATCCTTGCAATTCATCCCACCGATTTGTTTTATTTAAATTTTAATTGCTTTTGCACCGATTTTAGGTTGTTTTTTTTATAGCAACTTATGTGTCTTAACTTATGTTTCATGAAAAAAAGAAACAAATTCAGACGAAAAGAGGAAATTAAGAAATGAGAACCTATTTGGATTGTTAAAGATAATATTGTTAATGTTTCTTAAAGGGGTGCAGAAATGATTGCAAATAATAAGCATCCATTTTCTAAGCAAATTACCTGATTGGTCATGCTTTGGGCCTGTGCAAGAGTGAAAACTTACCAGTAATAACACTGGTAAGTTTTCATGTTGAACTGGCTCTCAGAAAACATACATGAAATAAAAATATAAAATATTATGTATGAATCATTAAATTTTAATAATTTTCATTAAAATAACTGAACATGAAACAAACAAAAGACTTATGTGGCATTAAAGTATGCTCTTGTTGGAAACTGTAGTTGATTAAAGCTAAAGCAAATGCGTAAATAATTGTTCAAGTTCGACCACTTTCAGGTTTTCTCTTCAAAGCTTCCCAATTAAACCACCTAAAGAGCCTGAGGATCATTGCTAATCTCCCTCGCTTTTGGCTCAAGATACAGTTTTGCTAATTAATGTTAGCGAGCAGATGTGGCAGTTCCTGTCAAGCTTCCTCAAAGTTTTTGATGTGGGAGCAGCATAAAGCGCTATTTCGTTTATTTAATTGACAATTGAAAGCTCTCAATCAAAGGTTGACTTTAGTGGGGGTTTTATTAACCTGAAAGAAATGTGAACTTAGTTAGGACAGCCTTTTAGTCACCCAGGTAAATGGTTGTTAAACGGCAGATCTTGTGTCAACGCTAAAGAGAAAACCTAGTAGGACTAAAATAAATAAGCCAAGAGCCAATAAAAGTCCAGCAAGTCCCTTTTACTCAAGATCAGACTCATTATTTTCAAAATAACTTGGCTTCTAGGTACAACAACAGCAAAGGTTTTGTTTGTAGTTGGTAATGCATATTTTCATCTACATCTGACTTGTGGTATAAGTTGAGACTAGTTTGCAATCTAAGTTGTTAGATCCCTCCTATAATTAGTGAGAAACAAAGGTCATGTAAAAGCTTTATGTTTGTAATGTTACCCTGTTTGTCATGAGGATTGCATTTTAAATTCAGCACCATGTGCAGATCTACTCTTTTGTTACATTTGTCTTCCTCAAGTTGTTGGAAAGTCATTTTTAAGTGACTTCTGACTGCACAGATTTTTTCCCCCCCTTTTAGACCCTTTGAATATATTTAATTGCAATCTATATAGAATGTAGACAACTCATTAAAACCAGAGAACTACAGAAATATAGAATTAAGTCTTCATTGTTGAACTATATAGATCTGCTATGGTACTGTGAAAGAAAATGTGCTGCACCAGCTCAAATGTCAAGGTATAATTCACACCTTGTTAACCTCAAAAATTATTTGTCTGAATCCAAGCTGATAGGAGCGTTTTCCAACCAGAGATAAATGATTTGCCA
Organism: Poeciliopsis prolifica; assembly: GCF_027474105.1. Taxonomy (NCBI): domain Eukaryota; kingdom Metazoa; phylum Chordata; class Actinopteri; order Cyprinodontiformes; family Poeciliidae; genus Poeciliopsis; species Poeciliopsis prolifica. Next base: position 9,906,803 of record NW_026562390.1, on the reverse strand, counting down.
CCTCAGATTAGTCTCAAAGACACTAAATACTCATTAAGCCTAATGTGGTTGTGTTGCTACGGAACGACGATGCATAACGATGATGTAGCTAGAATAACATTTAAAATTTATCACAGTGTATATTTTTGCTTTAAGTAAATGGCTTCAAGTTCGCTTAAGTTCATTTTGTTTTTATGCGTTTTATATGAGCTGTTACAGAAGAGATGTGTCACATAGCAGCACAGAGCTCAGGGAGCACCACTGGGTCAAATGCTTTGCTTCACATCAAGTGGATGTGAGCCTGGAGACAGTGTTACCCTTCAGTTCAAGCATCAGATGCAAGACATGTCAGACCTTCATGAACCCACAAACCAATTATCTAGCATTGTCATATACCCAAACATGCACACAGACACATAGCAAGAGTTCACCAGTGCAAATGAGAAGACCCCTCCCCCAATGTCAATGTAAAATCTCCCTGATTCAAGTTAATCACATGGTGTTCAATATAATCTTCTGATTTAAAGGCCCAGCGTGCCATCTGGAAAAGCTTGGCAGTGTCTATGGATGGCTGCAGAGTGTGAATGGGTTGGAAAAATGTGCAACAAATGTGTGCAAAAATGCAGATGACACAGTTTTATATCCACAATCCCCAGTGGGTGTTCTGCTATTCTTGTTTTTACACATAAGCAGACCCCCATCCTAAGCCTTTTGGAGGGAAGTGCATTAGCCATGGTCAAAAACACACACACGTACATGGCACTACAGGTCACTTGTCTCCACTGGCACAATGGAGGCAAGCCAAAAAAAAACTGTTTCATCTAAAAATCTATTGAACCCTCAAACCATACATCGTTCCAATTTTAAAAAACTGGAACAAGTACATTTAAAATTAAGGTAAATATAATCGTTACAGTTTCGTACAATACTTTTCCTTCCATAACCCTCAAGGCTCCATTGACCTTTTTGTGTTTTTTAATTTTTTAATTTTATGCATCCCACATTTATCCATATTAAATAATATTCTTCCAGGTGGTGTGTTTGGGATGACTTTAAATATTTATATTGTTTATGTCTTTCTTTAAAATACGAGGGAAAATATGCATCCTTTTGGACTTTTTGACAGCATCTCCCACTGTAAATGCAATTTTTATATACTTTAAAATCTAACAATTTGCATGCAGCAGATAAGAAAATAAATGCCTATTTTTGACACCACCAATCTGAGATAATAAACGCCAATATCCATAAATTGGATATTGTGTTTTTAGTAATAAAAAAAGAGAGACTTGAAGTGCTAAAACTAGTACTTTGAAAATTTCCAAAAATTTGTGGAATTATTGGAAATGCATTAACTTATGATAATAAATAATATAAATAATTCTACCAATGACAATCTAAAAAAATATATCTATATTTAGTTATTCCATCTATGCCAATAATCTAAAGCATACTTTTTTGTGTCCATAAAGATGCAAGAATTTATATTTGTACTTCCAGGATTGTATAATATGTATAGTGATACTATGAAAAATAAAACTTTGGTACTTTGTTAGTATTTAATACTCTACAAGGGCATAAAGAGATTTGATTTAATGTCATATAAAGGTTGGTTGAAGATTGGGACCAATTGCCCCATCTTGCCTTTCTGTTTAGCTGCCACTCATGCTCAGCCTTTCTATTTCAGTCTCTCCAGTCTTGTTTAGCAAAGTTAACATGGCAGCCTTTTTATTACAGCCCTACAGTGTAATTAGCTGTCAACACTCAGCAGCTTGGTCTTGTTGTTGCAAAAGAAAGCCTGAACCAAACACAGGGACAATCTGAGCAACAATAGCGCAAGAAAGCAAAGAGAAGCATGACTAATAACATTTTGACTGCCAAACGATTAATCTTTTAAAATATGGAGACATTTCGTATTAAGTATCACTTTCTAAGAAATTGTTCAGGGCTGAATTAAAGAAAGCTGGTGTTTGAAAACTCTTTTTCTACCACTGTAAGCTACATTTAGCTTAATCAACCTATTCTTTGTTTTTGTATGTTCCAGTGATTTAATGAATATTGCAGAATCTACACATAAATGATGTGTCCAGTTTCAAAAGGAGAGCTTAAGATTTATGAAGAGAGGTTCTGTTAAGAAGTTATCACCAATTGATTTCTTACATTCAGCAGAAAACTCTTGTCATCTTTATTTAGTATATATCAACATTGGTGCCAAAGACTAAAGTTAATACCTAGTTTCAGAGTTAGGTACCTCTTGATTCAATGTTTTTGCTGGGAAAATCAGGGTCCTGGCTTTCCCATGGATGTTATACTTTGATATCTATACCTAAACATTTTTGAAGACCAATCACTCTTCTCACATGGCAACAACCCCCACATACAGGGGGTAAGCCGGACAGCTCTGGAACCCATGAAAACTACTTATAAAAGACTTAAAGACTATGACAGAGGGTGGGATTTTCATAGTGCTTCCAAACTACCCAGATGTCAATCTGATGGGCTCTGATGGCATCTCTAGAACAAAAGCCCTGTCGAGAAAAACAAAAGCAAAGGAGGAAAGTGATAAGCGCTGAGAGGATTTTCTTTTATGGCCCAATTAAGAAACAACACAAGAAACTCTAAGTTATCTGTTGATCTCTTCAGTGATCTGAATGAGTTTGGTATCAAAAGAAGAAACCAACTGTATTTTGTGTTTGATAGAAACAATTACATATCAGGTCATTTTAAAGCAATTCACCCAAAGCCAACAACATGTGTTCCCTGCTCATTCAGGCTGTTGCGACATCAAGTGCAGGTATGCTGGCAGGTTTGTTCACAAAGATAATTCTGTCTCTAGAGGTTTGACCCGACACTGACAACACTCTGACCTGGCACAGATCTCTGACAGAGGGATTAACTCCCATAATTTCAATAAACAGCACAACTATGGTGTCCATGTTCAAGTTTATCAACTACTTGAACAGAAATATCATTACATTCAGATCTGTGTGCTGTGAGAAGATTTTAGTTCAGACTGTAAAAATGAATTTTGTTGAGTTAAAATGCCCTATAAAAGCAAACTATCGACTGAATTACAGAAAAATACCAAATAAAATACTAGATTTTTAATAGATTCCATTTGAACAGAAATACAATAAGTAGTACACACTACTCAGAGCCTTCCCTTAGAGGGAAGGCTCATTAAAATAAAGACACGGGACTATAAGGTGCTGAACATATGGCAGCTTCTGCTTTGAGATTAATCTAAGTGCCTTTGAATTTCCTACACTGAAGCAGTTAACCTGAATAAAACAAGGTTCATCTACAGTTCAAGAAATTTCAAACTGAGCTGGTTCTGCCTCATTCATATTTCAAGTGTCATTTTAACGGGCCGTCAACTTCAAGGTCTAGCTCTTTTCTAATTTTGTTTTGTTAGAGAAGGAAAATAAACATCCAAAAAACCTGTGTGGGTCGCTTGGTGGCAGGACCCAGATGAGCCTCCAAATTGCAAATGTTGCTTAAAAAAGCAGAGAATTATATACACATAGCAAATTTTGTAATGACGTCCTAGTAAACTTTTGAGAAACAAAAAATAAAATCTGGTTCTTATTCTGGTTACAAATTCTTAAATATAAAGACTTCCTTTTTCTTTTTTTTGTTAGCAAAATTGTACCATCTTATTTTTTCTCATTTAAACATTAAATGTGGAAAACAATCTTCTTGTTAAGAGTTAGCACTTGATGCCGATGAGATCCTGGCCTTTCGTAAGATATAAGGTGTTGCAAGTATAAAGAGAAAAATAAAAAAACAAGGATTTCAATGAAAATACAAGTATAATCCCTGATTTGTGTAAATCTGATTTATCCAGTGAGAATAAATACAATAATGCCAAATGCAATAGGTGTATTACATTAGCAGTGCCATATCACTAACACACCACCAATCACAGCAAAGTAAGAAACACTAAGCAGTAAAATGATGTCACAGTAGAGCTGGACACTGAAATACAGCCCTTTAGATTATTGTCAGACTGCTTGAATCAGAACATCCACAACCGTTTGGCTGCTATCAAATTGTCACATTGTTAGTTTAGTAAAAAAAAGTTTCTTTTGTCAGAGCGTCAGAGAACAGACAGTGACACAAAGAGAAGAAAGGGAATGTGACAAAGGATTCAGTCTTGATAAGAGGAAACAAAAAAACAAGTAAACAACAACTACACATCAGCAAGAAGCGTGAAATGAACAAGACAAGGAAACACTCGAGAGCATTCTGAAGATATGAATATTCACTGTGACAGATGAAATATGAATGGTCAGAAAGCAAGAGGAAGAAACACTAAGCTAGATTATTGGATGCCATTGTAATGTAATTGATTTTGGAGTGTTTCACTTTAATACATGTCATCCTGCAGTAGCACCTCCATGGCTTATATTCTGCCAGCAGTCAATGAACACGAGCATGCATGAGTATGCATCCTCCACTGACACACATACGCAGAGGCCAGATGAGACAGTAGTAGGGCAGCACTGTCCAAGCGACAGATGAAGACAACACATTTAATAATACAATAAATCATTTGGCTTTCACTTTTTAGCCACGTTCTAAAAGTGGCAATCCAGCAATTTCCCACATTCCCCTTATCAGCAGAAAATATCTGCACAGCTTTTCAAATGATCAGATCTAACAGCAAGAAGGACAACTTGCCTTTATAACGTCCCCAAGTAAAAGTCAGTTTCTCCACATGCAAGCTTTGCAATTATTTCCTCCTGGCTGGGTCTTGTCCAATCTGATCCTCCTGTCCTACTTCCATCCACAGAAGCATAAAACTCATTTTAAAGTTTCATGAGGCAGATTAGCCTTGTTCAGCCAAGCAGTGTAAATTGGGCTGAGTTTGTGAACATCTTATGATATCCATGATATTAGCAATCCAAACTTGTGCTATGTTGAAAAAAAAGATAGGAAAGTATCATAGAAAGAAGAGCCTTTGAGCTGTGAGGGGTGAAATAGGAGCACATATCTGTGTCAAAGGGTCACACTGATGCTAGGCAATCAATAAGCCAGTCGATGGGTAGGCTAACCCCTTCAGGGATATATTGTGGAAAATAATTGTGACCAATTTAGCCTACCAAGTACAAATTAAATGAGGACTGACAGACAGGCAACATGCCCACAGCGCTGCAAAAACATACTTATATAATACTGGCCACATGCAAAAAGACACAAAGTAAATGAAAAAGCAGCAGGAGAACAAAAAATTAATAAGATTCAAATTTTTATAACGCCCTCAATAATTTATGTGCCTGTCCAAGTTGCAAATTCACAGCTGTGCAGCTGTTCATACAACTTTCAAACCATGTGAAGTGAGTACTGTCAAGTAGAATAATATAAACGTGGTACTCACCTAGTCTAGGCTGCCCTTATGGCTGGCACAGAGAAGCATGACTCCAACACAAACACACAAACCAGCACAGCCATCAACTACGAGTGGAAGAAACATAGGCAGAAAAAAGAGGGAGCACTCAGAGATGTTGCGAAGAAACAAATAGTTGTCCAGACCACTGTGTCAGTGTGTGGTGAATGTGTGTGAGTGAGTGTGAGTTGAGTGAGTGTGTGTCTGAGTGTAGGGGCAGATCTGCTTCAGTAGTGAATGGTTTTGGAGAGCTCTGTCTCAATCTCGCTCTCTGGCAACTGTGACGCGTTAGGGCTTCATCCAGGCCCCTCCCTCCTCTCCCGTGTTCTCCACTCTACTCTCTCCGTTTCCCCCTCATTCGCTGTCCTAATCCCTTTTTCCTTCTCTCTCTTAATCCCTCCTTCCCTGGTCAGTCCGCCTCCTGGTCTGAAGGCAGATAAAAACTTATTTCCAGTGGCCAAGCACATAATATAAGAAAGACCATTGTCTCTTCATGGTTTACTTTCATGCATTAATGAACAACGGATTGCTTCCAACTTAAATTTTATTATTGCGTGTGCTTTACATGTTAGTTTGTGTTTTCGGCTTGACTGGTTTCATCAGGTTAAATTTTAATGCACAGAAAAAGAAGTACAGATTCATTGTACTTCAGTGAATCTGTTTTATTAATATAAACAGATGTACGTTGCTGACATGACAAATTAAAATTTAATGTAAAGCTAACAGAGATGTCTAATAGCTCTAAACATTATGAAAATATAATTAAGGGGAAAAAATGAGTTTTGCACAAGTGGAAGGAGGGATTAGACTATTTTCTTCGTTTCATTGTGTCGGAGTTATCAAGAGAGAGATGGTACATTTTATCTCCACTTAATCTCACTTTTAAAATAAGCCACAATATTCAGACTAGTTTTGTATGTAAGCACAAGCAACGACAATCAGTTTCACTCATCTTTACATTCTTCCCTGGTGCCAAAAAATTAGAAACAACCTTGGATCTACATTTAGTTTCTTGTGAATGATGTAAGATTTAAAAGAGCACATAGCTCTGAATTGGCTCCACAAAAAGCACAGCAAATAAAATCTTGTGAGAAAGATATTGGCAACAAGAAGACAACTCCATGGCTTTCTGTTAGGAAAACACTGCACAACATTGCAATGTTTGGCAATTCTGATGGATGTTCCGATAACTTGTGATGAACAAATGATAAAATTGTTAAACTCTTTCTGATTCCATAACAAATAGAGACCGCAGATAATGAACAGTATATTCAGCTACTAAGAAACTCTGTGAACAGTTTACAAATATTAATTCTTATGTAACTATATTTAGTGGTAAATGAAGTATGGAGTCATTTTTAAAATATGGTTTTACCCTCATTTGTCTTTATTCTGCTGTTCATCCAACATCTGGTGAACTCTTGTCTACCGTATGTCCCCAGCAATGAGTGTATGTTTTTCTATTGGTTTGTGTGATATTCAAGTGTTTAACCTATTCCACATGACGAATACAATACACATTTGTCATTGCTTTCAAAGAATGTATTTAGTTTAAAGATATTTCATTTTGCTTTATTAACTTACCAGTGGTGTGGTGATTAAGTTTAGCCGGCACTTTAAGATGCTTCCATCTCCCCAGTTCTTCCCCAAGCAGATAGTACCATCCCTGAATTTCCTAGAGGGCAAACACACATATAACTGACTGCACACACCTGGATATTGCATCTATTATACACATGAATATATGAAAGATATAGGTGTTCAACATATGGCCAAAATGTGAAGTCAGACAGAAACCCCTAAACACTTGGAAGCTGAGTTTGTTTGCTACTTTAGCTTTATTCCAGCAGCTGATGTTTCTACATCTGTACACTTACAGTCTTTAAACCAGATGGTGTGTGAAATTATAGAGGAGAGAGAGTATTTTATGCTATCCATTGTGACTTAATAAGAGTACGCACGCTGACAGATTGGGCCTGATTTGTAATCCTGATGGACACAGACTGACAAACAATGGCATAACAATTCTGTTAACATTTTACTGTCATACATTTGTTCTGTTTAATCTAACACACATTTGCCACACTCGCCGATTTCTCTTTTGTGTTCAATAAAGGTGGCACCACAGACTGCGAGAATAATTTTCATTTTAAAAGCATCTTCTCAGAGTGGACAGATTTCTGCAGGCTGTAGGACAAGGGGGAGGATAGGCATTTAGAAGAAGGGGGAGGGGAGGAGAGGGCATAAGCCTTAAAAACTGGGAGGGATTTATGCAATCATTCAATATTACCCTACACACATGATGAAAGATAGCAGAAAAAATGGACCAGAAGGACACAAAGGAGGGGGACAAAAAAAAACTAAAGATGACAGAAGCAAAAAGCACAACATATGAGAAGGATGAAAACAAATCACAAGATGTGACAGTCGGGATAAGAAATTGCCAAAATATCAGCACATTCTCATAAGCCCAAAATGATTCTGAAAATCAAACAAGTAGGTGGAGGAGACAGAGGAGGACTGGCTAGAAAGACAGGATGAATGAAACAACAGCAGAGAAGAGTAATGAATGTAGTGGACAGAATGAGAAGAAAATAAATCCATACGACTCAAAGGTGAATTTGCATATAAAGTTGATAAAATATGAATTGAGATAAATGCTAAGATGAGCCAGCAGTAAGCATTAGCAAGATTGTAACATATTTATCTGTGATTTCACATGTGAATCTGAATGCTAAAAGAACTTTGTGTAGTAATGGCAAATAACTGACAAAAACGTGCATTGATAATATCCAATAAATGTTATTGCTATGAAATGATGCCATTTCTTACAAGGAAGAGAGATGGCGTAACAGAAAAGATTGCTCTGTCTTATTCTTTGGAAAAAGGGCAGGCTTTTTCCCAAAGGTAAGAGTAATTGTCTCTGGGAAATACACAGAGAGGTGGATGTTTTAAATTAATAATGTTGACCACACTAACTGTGTTAACTGCAAATGTAAATACAACTTACAAATGATCATGCAGTAATCAGCCTTTTTATGTTTTAGAAGAAAACAGTATTGTGCATTACAATGCATGTTCTCTCACTCCTTCAGTGTGGCATTGTCTCTGCTTCCAATACTAATAACTGATTAGCATCATGACAGGAGGGTTACAAATACATATTGCAAATGTTTAAATCAGCATGAAAAGGTCAAATAAATCACCAACTCTTTAAAAAGAACAGATTTATCCAAGTCTGACAAAAATCGAGGTTTAGTCAGTGGAACTGAGGCAACATTTCCTTATTATGAGCAGCTGTGGGACATTTAGTTTGCACACTGGCTGGAGTCAGTCTTAGTTGTTATCAGGCGAGAGGTCGAGTGCATCCTGAAGAGGTTTTCAGGTCACCTCAGAGACGGCACAAAGAAAAATGAAATGCACAATCACCCACATTTATATAAAGTATGTATTTGAGTCATTAGTCATCATAACATTCATGTTTTTGGATTGTGAGATTAAATAATCCCTGCAAAATTGAGATTTGAAACAGAAACACTTTTGCTGTAAGGGAACAGTGCAGATACCTACAAAATAAACAAAATAAGAATATTATACTCACATATGGTTGAGTTTCCTTAGACAGAAAAGGGTTTACTAGCTGCAATACAAAACTGAAATTGACTGCATTGCTTAATGAATCGGCTCAAACTGGAAAATACTTAAGTAGCTCTGAAGCTGTCTTTATGACTGGACTGAATGGACAATGTATTCCCACATTTAAATTAGATTTGTTCGTCATGTTAGGTACATTACAATATTTGTTTAATCAATTTGTGAATCTGCACTACATAAGTAAACTGAAGAGTATTAACTTGAATTCTGCAATAGTTTTTGGGTGATTTGACAGTCAATGTTTGGACAAAAGTCAGCAAATTAAATATTTTCAGTGGTTTATAGAAATATAAACCACTTTATATTGGTATAACTTATTTTAGTTTGTCTACCATTTGTTTGTGGAAGAGCTCTGTTGAACTTAAACGAATCGCCAAAACGCTTGATGTCTCTGGTGAAAACCAGTCCTCCTTCTAGCAAAGACAAATAGTTGATTAAACTTCTGTGAAAAGTAAGTAAAATGTGGCAGGGATCTCAATATTTCTGAATATTTTCTAAAACAAATGGAAATAAGCTGTGGAAACAAGCCTTTTTGATTTCATAGTGTCGTTTTGTGAAATGCAAAACGCAGTTTTCTTTACTCTGATGTGTCTTTGATGTCCAAAGAAAAATAGGTGCTGGTTATGAACACCTATTTATGCAATTATATACAATATACCCTGAAACATTAAAATAATGTGTGTGTATAAAGTGTGTGAACTTTGACCTTAAAGCAGGAAAGCTCAGTGAGTCAAACTGTGTTCCCATTCCAGTATCTAGAGGCAACAGTGCAGTGCTGTGACACTGTTAACCCAAAAGTGTTTCCTCCAAACTATTGAGGTCACTGGAATTCATTCGCACTGAATTAAACTCTTAAATTCATGGTCTGATGGATGAGACACACAACAGATGGAGACACTTGCACAGAGATGAAAAACGGCACAAAATGGCTTTAGAGCTGAAATCTCTGTTCAAACTTACCTTGTCTGCATCCATGAGGGAGCGCAGGCCAAAACTCATGCAACCAAGCAGAACGCTCACTCTGTTGATGTTGAGAGACATCAGAAAGAATAAATCAGCAGAATAAAAATCAATTAATACCCCTGAGCTGAGGGGCTCAACAACCACAGGTCAGACCCTTCAAATACATTTTCAATCTACCACAGGCTAGAAATGAAGCAAATAAATAAAAATAATAAATGAAAAAAACAAAAATCAAACCCGTCAAATTTATATTTTTAATAATTTAAGTGGTCCTTTTTTATATCTGCTATCTAGATCTTTGGCATTAAACTCATTCATAACAGTTTTTTGTGATGTCAGAGTAATAAATGCTTGGTGAAAAACTAAAATTTAACGTAGAAGACAAAAAAAATTGAATTTCTTCATGTCCTGACATCCTACATTATGAAACTCCTGTTGATCCATCTGAGAAAGCAAACAAGCCTGTATCTGGACCTCTGGCAGTTTGCTCATCTCCACTGAGTTGGAGATGAAGATGCCATCATACATCTGTTTCAAGAACCTACTGTCTTCTGGACAGGCAGCATTGCGAGAACCACATTCTTTGATTTCTCTAGAACATTTAACATAATTCAGCCCAATTTGTTTTGTCAAAACTCCAGAAGACACAGATGGAAGCCTCAAGTATCACCTGGATTAATGAATACCTGACAAATTACAGGATCATGTGTTTAACCAGATGGTGAGCAGCACAGGAGCACCACAGGGAACTGTACTCTCACCGCTCCTTTTCTGTCTGTACATCGCAAACTTCCAACACAAATCTGATTCCTGTCATCCACTGAAATACTCAGATGACTCTGCAGTCGTCGGGCGTGTGATGGTAAAGAAGCTGAGTACAAAAATCTGGTTTACCACTTTGTGGGAAAGCGTGTAAACAATTGTCTCATCTTCAATGGGAACAAAAGTAGATGATTGTCAATTTCAGAAAAAACAAGATCAAATCCTATTTCAAATTCAGTGCATTTCCAACCGCTACAGAAGATTCTTCCTTCCCACAGCCATCATCACCTGCAACTTTTTGAAGAACCTGAAATTCATCTGAACAACAACATTTAATCTTCATTTTGGATCAATAAGGTATTTTTAAATGTAATTGAATCAGAAGCTCGTGTGGAGAAAATTTGCTATGTTTAGTTTGGGTGGTTTGTGCAACTGTGTAGGAATAGGAAGAAAAAAACATGAGAAAAATGGTTCTCGACAAGCTCACAGCTGGAAGCGCAGCTGCTGACGCTGTTAAGATGGCAAAACAGTTGTCGTAATAAATGAACAGCTGAACTACATTTACAAGGAGTAAAATGATTTAGTAGCTGCCATAAGTATAATGTTGGGGAATTAACAATGGTGAGACCCTATTAAGTTCACTGAAAGCCCTTTTATAGGGAATTAACGTTTGTCCTGACTAACAAACATTCTTTCAGTGTACATTGGTTATTGATTCTTTTACTTGGAGATACCTCAGTTTAAGAGCCAAACTGACCAGCAACATAAGAACTGTAGGGTGATCAATAAATGTATACTATCATATGGATCCATAACACAAACCAGCTCACTCATACAGAATGATACTTTGAAATAATATAACCTGAAGAGTATATACTTACCACTACATTTCACTTTAAGTAACGTTTTATAGGATAGCTTTTTTTCCCCTGAAAGGTCCCTTTCAAAATGGATTAATTTTTGAGAGCCAACCTCTTCCCATAAATTGCATTGAGTCATGTGACATAGAAGTAGGGATGTTTATCCATTAACATATTTGTTTACCATACTAAACAGGATTCATTTCACCCAGTTATGATCAATACTTGTATGTATGGAGGTTACTTTAACACTACACCAGCAGTTTTTCTGGATGGTTTGTAAAATGAGGACAGCTGTATTGACATATTCTCATGAAAACATCTATAATATATAGGCACTGGGATTAATGCATTATTTAATTCCAACTCATTTGACCAAACACTAGCAAGCAAAAATTAAATACTATATACTTATAATTATATTTTTCTTGAATTATTAGTTTGACATTATTTTTGTGAAGATTCAATTAACTTTTAGAAACACGTGGTTTCGACTCTCCCTGAATCAGAATTATATTTGTCTACAACTGCAAATCTTTGTGGACATATTTCTAACCAACATTTATATCTAGACACAGAAATCCCTGGTTTTTATGGGGGTTTATGGGTTGTTAAATCTCTTTAGTTGTAAACGCGTCCGCACTTTCTAACATGAATAAGATATTACCCAAGCCATTCTATTTAAGCTCTGGCTGCATGCTTAGGTTTGTTCTGTAGTAAAGTAACTCTCAACCCCAGTCATAAATATTTTGCAGCCTCTAACAGGTTTTCTGCATAATAAAGGAACCTACCAAGTTCCTTTATTATACTGAGGACAAGCATGCATACAGCTTGATGTTTCATAGTGGGGTAATTTACAGAGTTTGCTTTTATTAACATTTTACATATAGGCCAAAAAGTTACGTCTGGCTGTTGTCTGAAAAGAGCACCTTCTTCCACATGATCAATGTTTTCTTCTATGTTCAGAAGTGCAGACCCTATACATACAAGATAAAATCCGAATGTTGTACAGATATGAAGAGGGCTAAAATACATACCGTTAAAAATGTTTGTTCTATTTTGCAATCACACATTTATTTGTTTGAGTGCATTACATAAATTCCCAACATGGTGATAAAATGTGAAAAATACCATGGGTGTCATATGGTTTTATGAATCATTCCTAAATTCAAAAGGATGTTATTATTTTATGTGAATTATACGGCTGGCCAGGGTATTTGTTGGGGACTATTTCTTGAAAGTGTGGTTTACTGTATTTGCTGACAAATTTGTAATCTTTTGGTAATAAAGTAAATATATTTCCATCTCCAAGTTGTCTGGTCTCTTCCTGGTTTGGAAAGCCGTGGAGACCATGTCAACGTTACCTTTAGTCAATACCTATTTATGATTACAAGAGTGCATGTGTACGGATATTTATTTCTCAAGTTATCCAGTGTCAAAAAGAATGAGGTTTGTCCTTGGAAAAACCATGACAAAAATAAAATCTTCATATAAATGATTCTCATGGATTTCAGAGACTCGGACTGAAACAATAAATTATTTCCAAGATCTGTTCAATGTTATGTTTTTAATAAATCACAGAAATGAAATGAGTTAGTTCAGTTTGACTGGTGCAGCGTTTTGGCAAATGCTCAGGAGTATTTCAGGGGATTTGCTGAGGATGCATCACTTCCCGCAACTTCTGACTTCAACAGCACAAAGACAGATTATGTTGAACAAGCATATGTCAGCTAGATCTTGTTATTGTTTCCTAGATGAGCATGGGTGCTCCAGGGTGAAAGTCAGTCTTGTAAAAATCTGTTATGAATTCTTGGTAAATATTGTGTAGGTTTGCTGACTAACTTTACAGCCATGATTGCAGACAATGAAATTCTAAATCTATGCAGTACATGATTCTCTTTTTACCACAAGGTCCACAGATTTTTTACAACATGGACCAAGCTTTGAAAACTATCATAAATTAAGTCCTTGCACATATATCAGTGGACTAAACAATTTGATTTTCATTTTCAGAAACAGCTGTGAACAATGCCAGTCATATGACTGCTCCATAGGGGAAAAAGTAAGATTACCCTGAACAGATTCTACTTTAATTGTACAAGACACATACGGCTTAAAGAAGCCAAAGGAGGAAAGTGTTTTAGTGTAAGAATACTATAAGTGACAAATAGATTAAGTTATTAAAGATTTTCTGTAATAACAGCAGTTCTCATTGGTTGTGTATAAAAATTTTAACTGAATGGACACAAAATGCTAAAGGGTATACAAATCCCCACGACTTAGTAAATGAGGTTCTTGGAGAACGTGATCTTGGAATTTCATCAACTTGATAAAATGACTGAACTGAACTAATCACACTTAATCTGTGTCCCAGAAACTCTCCCAATCCTAATCTTTAAAATTATTCCACAATCTTAGTCACTGCTATAAGATTTGTGTCTCTCCACTTTATTTGCAAGCTGAACGTAACATTTTATGGAAGTTTTCTTGACAACATGAGACATGCTCCGAATGGTTTTGTTCAGTGCTCTCGGAACACATTAAGGCATTGTGCCTGCATCCTTAATACAACATGCACAGAAAAATATATGACTCACTGAACCAAAGGGCGAATGAGCCTTTTCCAACGTCTTTAGTGAGTCTCTTTAGTCTCTTACTAGTCAAAGATGAAGACTGTGAGAAACAACCTGCATGCATTTTCAACATTAAAACTACATTTTACTTCTCTGGTAAAAAGATTTATGCCAATAAATTTGCAAACATATATCTTTGTTATTTTCACCTTTTGTTATCACTTGCTTAAATTGTGTTAGTCACAAGATGTTAAAAATTTTTCCTGCAGGTACCTTGATGCAGAGTCAGTGTTCCAAACTGTAAAGAGAAGTCTCTTGTGAAAGTCCTCCTCATTGACCACACTGCAAACATAGAATAACACATGCAAAATGCAAGAATGTGGTTAGTGAGTTTGAAGCATACATTTAAGAATTGTGAAGTATCAGGCATTGAGCAGAAATGGACAAAAGGTCCCTGCTGGTTTCAGCTTCCAGTGGCAGCTATTGAGCATTGCTTAAAATTAGGTGAAATATTATCTGAGAATTTGAATCAAAATAGTTTATTGAACTTTTCTATAGGTTCAAATGATGTTGACATCAAAATGAGTTGTAAACATAATGTTTCAAATGCATTTATCGGGAACAATGAGACTATAAAAGCCTTAAACTAGAAATAATATGAAATAAATATATCATTTCATCCAAAACTCTTCCCATTTATGACAATCATCATGTTTTTACATAGGAGACAAATAGAAATTTGAGTGGGTAAAATGTAATAAATACTATGTGTGTGTTGGTGAAAACAACTAATCTTTCATAGCACAGCACCAAAAATAGCATGTAATGATGTTGTGTTTGGAAAAGAAATTGCTAAACAAACTAATTAAATGCTTACAAGTAAAATGTCTGCAAAAAGATGGGATTCCTACATTGGGGAACCATCAGAGTCTTCTGCCTTCCCTTTGGATCAATGTCAGGAAATTTGCCAACCTGCAAAACAAAACAACCACTTATCATACAGGTTATGTAAAACTCAATTTCTGTATTATTATGAAAAGCTAAACATACCTTAACATAGGAGTTACAGGACTCTTGGCAGTCACTCAGCATGTCTCTTGCCTCCAAAACTGTAAAAAAAATAAAATACACCACATTGTTACAAAGATTTATTGATCAATCAATCAAGTTTATATGTATAGCACATTTTATAAACAAGGCAGTTAAAAATGCTTCATATCACAAAAATACAAAAAAGTAATAAAAAAAACATTCAGTCAACAATTTGATTTTAGTGAGAATGCGAGCAGCAGCATTCTGAATTAAATGCAGCTTTCTGATCTTTTAGGCAGACCTAGGGAGACTTTATAACTAGAGATGAATGCAAGAATAAGTTTATCTAGTTCTTGCTGAGACATTAGTCCTTAAATCCTAGAAATATTCTTCAGGCGACAGAAGCCGACTTTGTGCCAGTCTTTATGCTGCTCTGAATGTTTATGTATATTAGTTTTGTTCCATGCTATGTTTTTCCTGAAACATTCAATATTTGTATTAGTGACCTTCAATAAAATAAAGGAATAAGTAGTCTAGGGGGATGTTTATGTGGCAGATTCCTTTTGTTTTGTACAGAAATAAAAACATAAGACATTTCTTTTTTGCTTTGTAAAACATAAGTTCAAAAGCTCTTTTTTTAAATAATGTAAAAAAAAAAAAAAAACGTTAAAAAATTTTAATTGGTTTTTTACACCAGCAAAGTGATTTAATATTCTACTCTGTAGCTTCATTATGATAGGATACTTGCATAAAGTAGCAAAGAGGTGTGTTTTGTGCCACTCAAGCTCCTTGTTTCTGCAACTTTTGTAAATAAAAGACGGTAAAATGAAAGTTAGGATTCTGACAAAACGTTAGATTTTGGGTTGGCGAATAATTTGGCAGTTTGGTCATTTTTGAAAAATATGAACTGTTTTTTTTTCATTTTTTATGTATGAAAAATGTATTAATAATTATGTATGAGTACATTTTTGTAGCATGTAAGTTATACGTTGATTATTTTCAAAAGCTAATATGCAATACAGGTTCTCTGTCTTATTAAAATGATTAGCACTGAGAAATGAAATGGAAACAGAAAAATCAGAGGAGGGGAACAAGAAAAGGGATGCAAAGTGGTTAAATAGAGAATCCCACACAAAAAGACAAGGGTGTCCGGGTTGGTTGCTGGGAAACCAAAATAAACAGTGTTGTTGAATTAATGTACCACCAACCAAGCTTTTTATCATTAATGGCCTCCTGCTGTGCTTTGAACAGTTATCTGAAGTAAGTTATTAAATATTTACATTCAGCAAATTATGTTTGCACTCTGTAGTCTATTTTCTATGATATTTTTAATACTGAAAATGTTCACAAAACAAAGTATGAAGAGGGACCATGTCGTACACTGCTTTCAATGTGACACACAAAAGCAGGATCTCTCCATGTGGGCAGCCTTTAAGATGACTCACCGCTGACAACGAGTATTTCACGCTCCTTGAAGACTGACAGTTTGAGCTGACCTATTAAAACAAAAGAAAAAGGTTTAGGACAGCGTGACAGGTGATATATATTACATTTCCTTCTAAACCAGGGATTCACTACGAGACAGTTTTGG